>NT_177143.1:301365-379881 GCF_000188095.3 Bombus impatiens | reverse complement strand
TGGAGGGAGCGAAGAAGGAGAGGAAGGTTCGTGGACACGTTTTACCGCAACCACCACCACCACCACCACCAGAACTTCCCCTCACTGCTCGAACGACAGGTTCATGGGAACAGAATGGCACACTGCTTCTTTATTCAGTCTCCGACTTCTTCCTCCTTTTCTGCCTCTCTCATGTGTACGTGATATATATTTTACTGTACGATCGATCCGTCGATTCGAAAACGGATACTTTCTTGATTATATTGCTCGAGTAATGCCCTCGGTTTTCGCCAAGATTTTCATGAAAATGGAGGAGAATTCACGAGTCGTTGAATTAAACGAAATAAGGGATACACGATCGTCTTCGCCACGCGGCCAAGAGCGATATGGAGGCAGCAAACAACGACCGAATCGAGTCGGAGGGTGATCGCGACGCTAGGGCGCCGACGTCCTGCGCAATGCATGCGAGAACCAGCACGTTACTCGCACCCCCGCCTCGTCGCAGCCCCGACCGCAGCCGTGGAATCGTCGCAGGGGCGCAGAGCCCCTGAGTCATTCCTCGTGAAACAGCCAGAGAGACTCGAGGGTCGATGTGTTCCTCTGTGGCACAACGTAAATATGTATGATTCTAAGCGAGGTACACATCGTCGACGTGCTGCTTCACGAGCAGGCGTAACAGAGGGTGAAAGGGAATTGCGTTTCGTTACATACGCTGCGGAAACGCGTCGTCATCTTAACGACCTGGCTACGGATTAGCAGCGGACCGAGATACGCCAGCGTACACCGTAAATATAGATCGTGAACGGGTCAGGTTGTTTCACATCGATGATTGTAGAAAATTAGGACAGGGAAAATGGGAAATTCGTTTATATAAAGCGGCGTTATAGAGAATTGGAAGGTAAAGGCATAGAGTTTCGGAGGGTTAGTAGGATTCGCTGAAACACGGCTGTTATTCAATGTTGCGAAGAGCATCAAATTTTGGATAGTTCGTGAAATTCGTCGAATAGGTTAACGCTTCGATGATGCAGCGCGATAATTGGAAATACGAGATACGAGTATGACGAATGTTAATGTTTTACCATATGTTTATACAAATAAAACATTTTCCCTCGTATCTCTTCGTAATAGCCAACACTGGTGACCTCTGGAACTCTTTATTCTTATCGGATTCGTCACTTGAGGAGAAATAGGATAGTCGCAAATCCTCGATTTTTTTATAGAAATAAGATATAGCAGGGATATTAAACATATAGCTTAACCTTCTTTTTTATGGAAATATTTATCAAATATTTGATCGTGCGATCAATAAGATCAATAACTTTGTGCAATAATACCGCAAAAATCTAAGATTCCATATTTTGGGCCACTTGAAACAAAATACCAGTTCAACCTTACGCTTCACGTTTAAAGTTTAACTGCTGAAATACTGTGCGAAACAGATCCACGCTCTATTGTCTGCGGATTTCAATTCTTCACACGTGCAGATCCCACGCATTCGTGTCATGTATTCTTCGTTGTTCGATTCTTCGTCAGTATTTTAAGGGTCCATTCCAATACGCGTATTCGTACAAAATCGATATTTTTACGCTCGTTTATCCGATCTTCCATTTAAAGATTCATTTGAACATTTGGATTTTTCCCGACGTTCTATCTTTGCTAGTCTCTTGTTTTCCCGACAACTATCAATTTGTATTATCATATCGAGCACCGTTTAATCTGAAAGAAAAAAATTCTAGAATAAAGCGATTAAAACTTGTCAGCTGTCGTTGTCGATGAACGTTTCTATCGATATATTCACGAAGAGTTATCCCATAAAGCCCTTGGGTATATTACATCGAGCGACGTCGTCCCGATTTTTATGGCAATCAAACGCGTAAACTGGTCTACTTCTGTCAGAAGCAGAAATTGAGAAAACTCCGGTACTATATAGTCGAGGTAATTAACACTCTTATGTTAATCTAATATACGACCATTAAGTAAGTCCTTAAATTAGTTTGTAACACGCATAGTATGAAATAGCGACAAAATTCATAGACCTTTTAATGTATAAGAACGTCGAATCTAAAATTTGACAATACAATTCGCTGATTTGTTGCAATTGCGTTGTATCAATGTTTAATTTTATTTTCCGGTCGGATAAGATCTATTTTACTATTCTTCGAGATTCTATAGCTTCTTGGAATCGACGTTGGTGAATTTAGATGCGACGGGTTTGCGAAAAGTGGTCGTAAAATCTGTTCCGTGGTCCACGTTGTGATATGTAGCTTCGCAGAGTTTTCAGTCACAGTACGTACACATTTATTAGACATAAAAATTAAAAATTTCACACTATATGCAATTTTCACTTTTACAAAAATCTAAAATTATTCGACGTAGTATCAGGTTGACCTAAAGGTGTCTTTCGCTATCTGCACGCAGCTGCTTCATCTGTTTATACAATGTTTATACAAATATGAAACCTAGTCTGTCAAATGTTTTCTTCTTTATCCTCAGTCACATCCTCTAGCTGCTATAGCATACGTTTCGCCTGCATTAAAACAAAAAATGCTGTGTATTTTATAATATAATGTAATAAATTCTATTATTACCTCATAAACCGAGAGAATCTTTTAGAACAACCTAATATTTTCAAGGATTCTGGATACGAAAATCTAAAATCATTTCCAACGCAACATTTTGTCAAATTAATTAATAAATTATGTAAAATCTTAGAAACCCGTAAGGATTATCGAAGCAGTTAATACGATGAACTAGCATCTTTTGGAAAAGTTTCGAGACTCCTTCGAAGATAAAAATCGCACTAGTCGTCGAGCTATCAGGAACGTAGAAGGCGATTGCTTTTTTCGCGCAATCTATCGGAAGGGAATTCTCGTTCCGCTGTTTAAGGAGCAGCGATTACCGGTTTCACGCGGAGACACGTGAACCGACACGACGACGAGATGGTTACCACACGTTCCCAAAGAGGGTTTTGCCGTTTCTTTCGCCGGATTGCCGTTAATGGAACTCAGCACGTCGTAATGCGAGCAAAAGTATCGCGAGACACGTTACGTAAGTTAGTCGATCGGTAAAAGTGGGTCGTCCCCGTAAGGGAGGTTCGATAACTTCCAAACCGATCTCGCCGATACACTTCGCCATTCTAAGTATCTTCGAATTGGAATCGACGTCAGAAGAGCCGACCGGTGAATTTAGTTTTGCGAGAAAGGATCGCAAAATCTGTTCCGTGCTCGACGATCGAGGTCCATGAGTTTGAGAACTTTGCCAACGATAAAACAATCATTAATCGCAAACTTCTTCAAAATCTCTCCTTTTCTATACCTAGAAAAAATACATATTATATCCGATTCTTAACGCGTTTTTTCTCTAGATCTGTTTAAACGTATGTCAATTTTTGGAACTATAAACGAATATAGTTGCTTGCTTATTCGAAGACACACAGCGTTTCCTTGTTTAACGTTAATTAAAGTTTCAGTTCGACTTCTAACCGTAGCCTCGTGAATAGGTAAATCTTGGTTTGCTGGATGTTGAAAGAGATAGGATGTCGAAACTGATGTTAGGCGAATCCATTGGGAGCGAACGTTGCGTAAGTTTGGTTTGAAGTCTTGAAAAAGTGAATCTGTTACGAATCATGTCCCCGAAGGCTGAAATTCTTCGCACGATGCGATCATTTGTTAGGGTAGGTTGAAGATACTCGGCGCATGTGAAAAGCTGGGAGATTTCTTTGTCTGACTGAGCGAGCTATTGCCGAGGTAATGTTTCGTGGAATTCTAATGGTCTTCCTTCTCGTTACTGGTAATCAATTTTACGCGATCGCTGGAGGAAGATTGTAGTTTCGATGAACCTTGTGCCACATTCTTAACAATGAGAGATCGTACAGAAGTGCGTGACGTTTTTATTACACAGTCATTTATTAAAGTGACGTAGAATCGGCGTTTTATTACCATGAGAAGTCCAAAGACTTCGTTCGCATAATGAACAAGGCTGTTAACAGACGTATTCGATTATAAATTTAATGCGAAATTACTGAAATTATATAAAATGGAAATTAAGCTTCTTCTCGTTATATCGGTAAATTTATTATACTTTTGATTATTTTGTCTATAAATTTAATTTAAGACTACGTAAAAGATGAAATTAACGCACGTAAAAAGAATTTTCCATCGTGTTAATGGATTTATTATATTTTGTGTATTTATCGCATTATGAGCCATAATCGAATATTCTAGCCATTAAAGTAGGTAATTTGAATATATATAGTACCTTGACATGGTAAAGCTTTAAACTCTCTATACCCGATAGTTGATACGATGATCGTCAGGAGAAAAACGCGATATTTCATATCTTTCGTCCGTCAATTTTATATCTTTCGTCGATCAATTTTATATTTTTGAGACTTTACAATTTAACGCGGTACGTTGTACAAATACGTACACTCGTATAAACGATGTACAGTCAGTCAATCGAATATTACGCAACTGCATCTGACAGATCGAGAACCTTAGCGACCAGTTGCGAATGAAAATAGAAAGTAGCTTCCACAGACTAACAGAAAAAGAACCGACTGGAACAACATCATCAATATTTCATGAACAACGAAAGTTCAACTTCTTCTACGAGGCGAAGAAAGACATAAATATGTAAACTCTTACGATTTTATATTAGAAACTATTTTCTTCTTAGAAGAAATATAGATCAATATACAAGATCGTGTAAATTTCGATGATTTTGTATTTAACGTTTTTTCTTATTACAAGATAGGTCAATATATATAAGCAATATAAAAAGTTTGTATTATTTGACAGTTAATATCTTAGTTTCTGTTTATAAAAAAATAGATTAATATAGCTAGGATATACAAAATCGTGAATTTTTCTGATTTTATATTTAAAATCGTTCTTTCTTTCTTACAATAAAATAGATCAATATACAATATACAAGATAGTACAAAATACATGTTTCTTCGTATTTTACGATGTTCTTGGGCGTTCCGATGTCACCGCTTCTCTCCGTTCATTTATGAATCACTATGCTTTCGACGCAAAAGCAAGATCTTTCGAAGAATCGAATACGATTATTAGTTCCAGAGTATAGTACTTTTGAACTTAGAAATTAGTAGAGATCTTCAATTCTTCGTTGTGGCTACCAGATTGGACCAGTAAGTCGCGTACTCCTTCAAAATGGTGCCTCTGTAATCAGAAAAATCAGAAATATCAAATTAAATACCGTAATTTAAAGTAAATGGTCGAAGGTTAAGGGTCTTAGGTGCTTCTAGATTGAGATATCTCGGCATTCTTTGGCGAGTTTATAGCATCCACATTTCACATGTAAAATATCGTGTCGTGTATCATTTCGTTTGCGATATAATTCGGAGGATCGTAAGTATAACGATAGCTAATAAAGATCGTGTTTTATTGTTAATACTATACTTAAAACACGCAAGCTAGAGGAAAAATACCATAAGTCACGTATTTTGTCCTTTACAGAGTAGAGAAGCATTTTTTTTTTTTTTTTTTTTTAGTACGTTTGATACGCTGTCGATCAATTTTGTATTATCACAAACTTCTTTTTATGATCAAATCCATCTTGATTTCACACCAATCTAATTATACCCTTTTATATTTTTAGAAATATTGATTGCCACAAGATTAGCTATATACCATTGATCTTTCTAAAAAACTTCATGAATTTATCATATCTCTTAAAGTATCCTTACATTTTATATATATATATATCTTTACGATTTTTTAACCACTGAGCCGTATAAAAATAAGAAGATCAATGGAAATACGTTTTCTTTTATTGTCTTCGAGATACGTGTATCAGAGATACTATTAAGGAGATTGGGTCTTTAATGGTCAGCCACGCGTCAGCTATTCCTACGGTTCAGGAACCTAAGAACGGTACTAATCCAACGACAGAACTGTTCCTGTGAAATAATGAAAACAGATCCAAAGAATGAAAACGAAATCGTTGATATTAATATCAATAGCGTTTTGCGACAGAAAATTAAGAACATAAGTGGTATTTACCGATGTGCGGAATAATGATTAAAGAAGCTGTCTTTTGCGTTTAGATAATATACCAACATAAAATAATAATTGAAATTGTAACATCCATATACCAAAAATAATAAAAATACAGAATTCTTTTCTTACTAACATCGATAACATTGAATAAACTAACCGTATAAATAGGATGCGACGAAAACATCGCATTAACGCTACAAGCGTAACAAGTAAAATATTGATCGAACAAAAGAAAACGCTCGAAGTTGATGTTTTAAACTTCACTGAACGAACGCGTCCTTTCCCTTCTTTTTTTTTTTTTTTTCTTTTTTCAAAATCCGTATACTGCTGGGATACGCGAGGGTGAAGAACAAATTTAAAACTACACCACTTACGAGTCGGGCTTTCCCATGCTCGTATGAAAAAGGTAAAGGAAAGGTAAAAAGAAAAAAAGTAGAAGTTTCTGTGCTGTAAAACGATTCAACGTGGTATTTCAAACGAGGGACCGCAACGAGCTAGAACGATTCATCCGTTACCTTTCAGCCCGGCATGCGAACCTTCTGACCTGTAATATTCCCTGGAAATTCGATGGTTTATTAGCAAGCCTGCCGTGTACACGCGTATTCGCGAGCAATCGCGCGGCGGAAACGATTATTTCCACTGGCCAGCAGCATACAATTAATCTTATTACGTTATCCCCTGTCGAATGGAAATCCTTCATCCACGTCGTAACTTAGTGAACTCTATTTTCCAAGATAATTAGTACCTAATGAAGGCCACATTTTCGATTTCGATTTCAGTGATATAATTTAGGCGAATAACGAGATCATTGCAGTTCGGTGAACGTAAATTTGTCAAAATCGAATAGAAAGGAATTACAAGTTGGGAAATTGCAAATACGAAATTAATGGAGATCCTCCTATGAAATATTGGAATTTGTTTCCCAGGATAATCGATGACACAAATTTTTTTTTATTTTACATTTTAATTGGATTAATTCAATTTCAGAATGTGATGCACAAGAGCGTCGCAATTTGCTGAAGAGATTTTCGACAGAAGCTCGACATTGCAAAGAGTAATTGCAATTTAGACAATTGGAAATACGGAATTATGGAGATTTTCCTTTTAATTCGGCTAATGTGTACAACGAAAGGGTTGTAATTTAGTAAATAATGATAAACATACATTTAAGATGTTCACTTTCCTGATGAATTGGAAAATTAGAAAATTGGAATACACCGCAATTTGACGAATATAACTTTGCTTTACGAATTGATACGATCACGCTTTAAAGAATCGAGATTAGGGTTGGGTCTCTATTTTTAATTTCAGTTCGACAAATTTAATTTTCCCGATGAATCAAATGAAAAGAAACAAGTAAATATAATTCACTTCAAGAGATAAATTATTACTACTTAGATAATGCACTTTTTCACTGAAATATAATTGCAATTTAACAGAACATAATTCTCTGGATGAATTAAAATCGAATTAACTAATTCTTTCCCTTCAACTTTATCCAACGCGATTCTTTTGCATGTTGAGAAAATGAATGTTTCTTTATGACTTTGAGTGCACGACTTACGTAGGAAACTGAAGAAAAATGGAAGTTTTTCTATTTGGACCACAGGAAACCGCGAGTAGATTGTTTAAGTCCCAACGGGTAAAAACCCGTGGCTAAAATTAATTAATTAGCCTGGCTTGGAAGTTTAACGCTTCCTACCAACGTGTTCCTCTGGTAACTAATGGGGACATTGGTCGTAAATTATTGTCACAGTAGATTAATTATTTACGAGGCAAAAGAAATTTCTTTTGAAGCTAAGAATCCCGTGGTGCTTGCTGTATTAAATATTCACATAGAATGGCTTAATTTGCAACAGTTGCTATCGGGATCTACCAACCACCGAAATGCAGATGAGTTGAAAAAGAGGAACGTCAAAGTTGAAATAATACAAAATAAACGATTCTAAAAAGTAATTAGAAATTTTAAAGCAATACGACTTTCACAAGGCATATTACTTTTTTTTACATCTTTCTGACTATGTCTAATGAAATCCTTATATTAAAAATATTTAACGAAAGAAACGCGCAATATATGGAGATTGTTAAAATGCCAGTGATCTATGAATGATGCGCACAAATTCAATTAAATGAAACTTTGAAATATTAAAAAATGACATGACGAAATTAAATTTCTATATTTTTCTCATTACGTCAAGTAGAATTTTTGTAAAATTCACATAAGCAATGAAGATTATTAACGTTTTTCTGTGAGCTATTTTACAGACACGCGTAAGCTCAATTTTGAAATTTGAAACATTAAACGATAATTAGAAACTAACGATAAAAATTATCTCCTCCGCTGTTTCTTAATTATTTTATACGAACATTTTTATTATTCGGGAATTGGATAAATAACTTTATAAATAACTTGGATAAATAAATTTATTAGAAAGTCTGTGATCTATTAAAACTGATACTATCCATTAAGAACGAAGATACTGTTAAGCCCAATTAATAGTCTGACATTGGCTAATGCTTTGGTAAAGCGCGTTTCTCATAAATGAAGACTTTGCGAACAATTACATCTAATTTGAGGACTGCAACGATGAACTCTTTGACAAACATCAAAAACTAAGTACAGCACAAGGTATTATTATCCCTAGAGGGTGTGGCTGATAATCACCACTCCGATTTTAGTTTCTCTTTCGTTAACCTCCTAATTTTGCGATCCGATATCGTGAACTTTTTAGCACCAGTAAAGTTGTTAAAATTGTTTCATGTTGTTCGTATTATTTATTTTTCAATTTATTTTTCAGTATTTTCCAAAACTCGATTACGACTAATTTCTATCGTTCGACGATCTTTCGTTTACAGCGAGTGAAGAAGGATCCAACGATTTTAGTATAATAGTATAATAATTTCTGATAATCATTCTACGTTCGTTGATATACGAATAAGTCTCAATAATGCTTCATTCAAGCGTCACGTACTCTATCATAGATTAGCAGAAGAATCGACATAAATTTCCATTGCTGCCAAGCTTAATTTAGACACGTTTATTATAAACGACAAGCATGCGCCGAGTATAATTTATGGTAATTGGTTGCACTTTGGTGAAGGGAAATATTTGTAAATTCTTCCCCGTGGAATGCAATCTACTCGCAAGATTACGTCACTCTTATCGTAAACGAAACGGTATCATTTGTTGCGCTTAAAACGAGAACGGGTACAAGCTATTATAATGCAGTTACAAAATAACATGATCATTTATTCACCGTACTATGACTTCTGAATATTTCTTAATCCCCGTATCGTTCCTTTAAAAACTGTTTCTTTTATCAAAGAAATATAGTGAAATTATTATTAATATCTTTACTGTTTCTATTTCCTGCATTTATATTAAAAAGAAAATTAAATTGTTATTTAGAATTGATATAAGAAATTCTCATATACAGGGTGGTTGGTAACTGGCGGTACAAGCGGAAAGGGATGATTCTACGCGAAAAAAGAAGTCGAAAATATAGAATAAAAATTTTTTTTTAATTTTTCCATCGAGACAACGATCTACAGTGAGATCCGCTCAAGAAAATCCAAAGTCGATTTTCTCGAAAACAAAGCCTCAAACGAAAAATTTTTATTCTATATTTTCGACTTCTTTTTTCGCGTAGAATCATCCCTTTCCGCTTGTACCGCCAGTTACCAACCACCCTGTATATGAGAATTTCTTATATCAATTCTAAATAACAATTTAATTTTCTTTTTAATATAAATGCAGGAAATAGAAACAGTAAAGATATTAATAATAATTTCACTATATTTCTTTGATAAAAGAAACAGTTTTTAAAGGAACGATACGGGGATTAAGAAATATTCAGAAGTCATAGTACGGTGAATAAATGATCATGTTATTTTGTAACTGCATTATAATAGCTTGTACCCGTTCTCGTTTTAAGCGCAACAAATGATACCGTTTCGTTTACGATAAGAGTGACGTAATCTTGCGAGTAGATTGCATTCCACGGGGAAGAATTTACAAATATTTCCCTTCACCAAAGTGCAACCAATTACCATAAATTATACTCGGCGCATGCTTGTCGTTTATAATAAACGTGTCTAAATTAAGCTTGGCAGCAATGGAAATTTATGTCGATTCTTCTGCTAATCTATGATAGAGTACGTGACGCTTGAATGAAGCATTATTGAGACTTATTCGTATATCAACGAACGTAGAATGATTATCAGAAATTATTATACTATTATACTAAAATCGAATAACTCCACGATTGACGAAATTTTACAGGTTGCAAATTAATGCTGGATAAATAAATTCCTTTACGTAACCCTAACAAAATTTCCTACCAGAGCAAATCAATTTTACAAATTAAATACAAAACGACTCGTAAAACAGCGATGACTCTTTTCTCTCCGAAACTGGCCATCAGAAAGTTTCACTGCAATAAATATCGCGAAGCACGGCTACAGAAAGTTCCACTGTAAAAATACACAGTAACTTAGTTTCAAAAGGTTCCACCTCGTTCAAAATGTCGCAGAACTCGATTTCAAAAACTTCTGCTGTAAAAGCATCCTGCAGCTGTTAATCCAACGTATGAGAATATTCCCGAAATTCCAAGTACAGCGATACGAAACGTACGCAATGCGATTCTCCGCAATTCCGAACATCATCCACGCGACTCTCCGCGGCTGGCTCTAAAATTCTATCACAGTGATCGATTTGCAAGGCAAACCGTGTTAGTGCGGTTTATCTTGCCCGTACAAAGAAAATTGGCACTCACGTGAAGTACACGCGTCCACGGGCGTTCGGTGGCGCATTCCAGATAAGAGTGGCGTGCTGTTTCACGTAAGGATCGGCGTGTGTCACGGCACTGCACTCGGGGTGGGTATTCGTGTTGTCGGTTTGCGCCCAGGAACCGATCCAGTTGTCTGTATCGGGGTCACGTGCCTGCAGGAAGAATCCCTTGAACGACGAGCCGCTGATGGTCACTGGAAAAACATTCGGTTCACTGGAGAACTCAATCTCCAGGGACAGTTTGATGATATTGTCCGTGAGCGTGGGTTGCCGAGGAACACAAAGCAGGGAAGTAAACATAGAAAGGACGATCGACGAATGTAAGAAGGGATGTCGGAGAATGTGATTTCTCGTAGATGGACCAATTAATCCGCACATATTTTTTGTAAAACGATCTTTTTTTAGCATTTATAGCTCCATTTGGATACACCAACAAAGTTTAACATTTAATTTTGCTGCTTGAATAAATGGTTGGTTGTTACGAAGGAAATCTGTTAACAACTTGTGTAGGAATTTGTTGGACGATAAAGCGGATACGTTGGTAGGTAGGTAGAAATTTTTCCGGAATTTTTAGAAGCTTAGCATACCAACTGTATGTATATGTGAAGTGGACAAAATGAATGTACGGGGCATGCTGTGTTATTATTATACTAAGAAAATGCGATGTAATAAATATTGTAGTTTAACGCGGTGGTATTTTTTAGATGCTTCTTCCCAAGATCGGGCAGATTCTGTTTTATAAATTTTACTTGTAGAATGAAAAAATCGATTATTTCCTCTAAGACACTGCGTTCGTTGCTAGCTTGCCATTCGTAGCGAATAGAAGGTAAGGGAAATAGAAACGATATAAAAATATAATATAAAAGTCCCCAAGAAAAAGAAGTTCGTTGACAATTTACGATTGAAGACCTTTTAACATTTTTACACCGTGTGAAAAAATTTCTTGAAGATAAGAGAATAGCTGCATAGTATGAATATTAGAATGACGAAGAATAATCACAATTGCAACCGTGATTCGTACATTATTCTACATTTATCGATAAGATCGAATGATAAAAAAGAAGAAAATAAAGAGAGAATATGTACTATAAAACAACTTGAGGAAATTGCTAAGGAAGTAACAGGAAAACGTGAACGAAACTTTCAGCAGTAGGAAGCAGGAAGCTTATTTTCTCCGAGAACGTAAACAGGACGTAGACCTTGGGATTCGTTTCGACCACTATTCGTTTACGCCTCCCTCACGGCACCCTATTTCATTCCGGCTTTCTCATCCTCGAATATTTTAAGACATTCGAAAGGAACCAGTTCCTTAATATCTCGCCTTAATATTTCTGCTTGTGATAAAAGAGAAAGGTCAATACCTCAATTATATTCATAGTCGAACCCCGTTATCTTCCCTTGTTCTTTTCCCCTCTGTTTCATCAATTGCGATCGAACGATCTCTGACGTTCAATCTAACATACAAATGTTGATATAAATGAAACATTGTTGATTAAACGACAACTTGAATATTTAAATAAATTTAATATTTATCTTAATCTGAAAAGCTCGTTTCTCTCCTTCTCAACAGAAAATGCAATATTCATTTTTGAAATATAAATTTCATATCAGCAAAGTGAGATAAATAAAAGAGTAATATTTACATTTGATATTTTTCTTTTTAACGTTTCAACATCGTGCTTTTTTCTACAGAAATATACTATTTATTTACGGAATTTAGAATAAATTCAACATCTTTGCTGTCAAGTAAGTTACGGCCTTTCGAACGAAAACGAAATAACGTTTGGACTCTATCGGAGCAATGAACGAACGAAATTTTCGTACGTTTTGTATAATTGTTTAATCTTTCGTTAAATTTTGTGATTTTCATGCCGAAGGTAAAATCACAAAGTTACGAACACACGTGTATATCAAGCTTGATGAATAATAAATAACTATATCCTATAGTAACTGTATCTGCTATATAATGTTAAATCGGATAAATAACTTCGATATTGATTGGCAAAATTAGAATGTAGTGTTCGTGCCACTCCCTTTCCATCGACACGGTAATCTTCTATTCTGTCCACACACAACTTTTTTCTTCTTTCGCTTCTGATCGATACACGGTATTAGAGTCGGTGTACAAAGGCGACGTTGTACAAAGAACACAATTAGGATGACCAAAAAGAAAAAGACGAAGTTGCTACGATACGCTGGTCGCTCGGTACTGAGCGAGGTTTCGAACTTAATTTCAATTTACAATAGACAGTGTGTAACAAGAGTGAATTAAAAAGTGAAAAAAAAAAGAGATCATCGAAGCTATGTATTTCAAAAGCGTGTTTTATTTTCAAAGAAGTAGAAGCAACGATGGACCAACTTACTACAACACGCTATACAAAGTTTAAAATTATACGATTGAAATACCATATTCAATTTTATAAAAAGTAATTAACAGCAAATTCGATTATCAGAAGACAGGAGATATCTTTTCTCTGTCGTTGTATAACAAATAAAACGACGTGACATAAGATGCGTTCAAAACGTGTAAATTAGAACATTCAGAGTGAACAACGAGCATTAAAATAACAGAAATTACTCGACAAATGATCGTAAATTGTATAAAAATTCCTGTTCGATCGTTCAACCATAAATGGAAGATGAGAAACGAGAAGAATCGTTGTATAATTGTATTTTGTTTAAACGCGAGGCAAGTCAGTCTCGCATTCTACATAGGTTCTACGAATAGAAGGACACGTAGGCGAGTTGCTTGCATTCTAGAATGCGTGCTTTAGATTTAACCAGGCAAAGTCAGGTCAGGCTAGCGCGTATTTCTTTTTTCGTGCAAGCGTGTTAAGTCGAATGAGAAAACTGCAGCTGGGGAACCTTGCAAACCTTAGCCTGGCTCCATACTTATCGAGCTGCATGGTTGCAAAATATGTTACTTCCGGTTTCTATGTACGTGCACGAAATTACTTGGCAAATTAATCAACCTGCTAACAAGACTCTCGATCTGAGGGTAAAAAATTCTTGTCAACTCGTAAACTTCGTTATGAATCATTTTCAGAAATTGTGCTTTTTATTTTTACTTTCTATTTCATGAAATTGTACGTTGTTATCGCGCGTTTTTTACTAGTAGTACGAATAATAAGAAAGTAAAAATTCGAATTTCATACCCGACTACCCTAAAGATTAGTCCGATCAAACGACACTAGCCGTTTCTTCGATTCTTTTTTAGATTTTCAATTTATTTATTCGTCTATATCGTTGAAGAAACGTCGTTGTCATTAAAATATTCCAATAAGCTTTCACCAAGCTTCTCCACATCTTAGTTCTTACGATTAATATTCATCGATATAACAAATTCTTATCAAATTGTTTGTCTCCCTTTGATCGTCGATGGAAATCTTCGATGAAGCGCCGCAAAAATCTTTACTTTCACTGCAAATCCTGCGTCCGTTGTTCGTCGAAAATTTTATCAATATTCATCTTACAGACATTAAACTTTGAACAGTAAAAAATGCAGTAGCGTAGCTAAAAATTTCTCTCGCGTTCCTACAAAATTTCCATCGGAGATCGGAAATTCGAAGACCGATTTTGTGACTCAGGAAACTGTCATTTAACCGTGATAAACTATGAAGGTGAGGCAAACGTTAAACTCGGACGTGAGTTTGATCTAACGTTTCGTCGCACGACAAGTTGGCTGAATAAGAGGGATTTTAGGCACGTAATTTCGCTGGTGTTCGACGAAGTCTACATAGAAACGTATTTTTCACCCGTAGACGATTCACGCTATTATTCCGATGATTGAACATGCAGAACCGGACCGAGCCGCAAAATACGCGATTGTTAGCGTTTAGACGCGTTTCGAGTTATCCACGTTGATTGGATCGATTGTTCCCTATATCGGCTTCGTCCCGTTATTCTTTTCCTATTCGATCGTTCCCGCCCTGTATCGCTAATTTTTCGACGAAATACAAGGGAAATTGTTTGCGACGAAACGTCCAACTATCTCGTTTCATCCCTTTCGAAGGAAATAAGATTCTCTCGTTTCCTTTTTGGAGAAACGATTTTCTTCTTCCTCGCTAAGTAGTTTATCAGCTTTTGTGAAGAACAATGCGTACTGCGACTGAATTCTTTTTACAAACGGGAGAAAAATTGTTTGATTGTAGTCTTGTTTCTTATTTTTCTTATTTTCCAATTTACGTGGTAATTAGTTGAGTGCGCACTTATGGGCACTTTAAATGTGCAAAAACGTAAAGAACGATTCGTTAAGAGACGGATAACGTACCAGTAATCTGAGATCCAGGACCGTATTGCGACGACGAGGCGGTAAAAGCGTAAGGACTCGATTGTACGGACTGCGACTTCGCTTGGCCATGATTAGGTTCGTTGGCTTTCGATGGCTTCACGCAAGTATCCACCGGTGCACCGTCAGGGAAACTGTACACGACGAACACCAAAGAAAGCACGATCAATGTAGCAAACGTCACGTTCCTCTTGATCAAGCTCATGTTCGTCTTTTGACGCTCCTCTTGCGCTCCTGACGGTATTAGATTTTTGCATTAACGAGGATAGTAATGAAGTTTTCGGCTGCTTGGAATGAATTTGTGAATTGAAATTATTATTTTGAAATAGTTAAAATTATTTTCAGATATATTAAGACATATGATTTGACACGTCTGACAAAATATTTAGACAATATAATTTAGAAAAAAAAAAAAGAAGAAGAAAAAAGGAGCATTAGGTATTTAAGTATCCCTTTTGTCCTTAATAATTTGAGGAAAATAGTAAGGAAATTGAAAGACACTTACTACGATTAGATTAATAAGAAAAGGACGTAAAATTAAAAATGATCGTGTTGGAGGTAGAATGACTGGAAGGGAACTGCACCACTCGACCTCCTGCGAGTAACTCAAACGTGGCCAGATCCCACCATGGAATCATAAAAGGCTGGCACAATTCACCTTTGCTAATTGTCACTTTCACTTCGATCCCTTCGTTGATTCTGCAGCTGACTGCGAATCGTGTTTCGATATCCTTCGCGTTTAATCCTTCCCACTTTCGAAGGAACAGCTCAGTGGGTTACAAATTTTCGAAAGTATGATGCTGGAGATGTAAAACCTATAGATTCACGTGTTCGTCGATTCGATATCTTGGCCTCTATATCTCTTAGAAAAATATCTCTTGATGCAGATGAAAAATATTTGAAAATGTATTTTTTAATTAAAATAAAGTCGGTTCGTTAGCGATAGAAACATTTCTATTTGAATATATATTTAATTTTGTGCCAAAGTAAGAATGTCCTGTTTTTATCCCGTTGGGTAATATCTCCAGTGACCCAATTTTATTCGTGAATAATGAAAATATTTTCGTTTGGAAGTATTTTTAATTTTGTAGAAGTAAGGCTACTTCGTTGAATCGTAGTTAAACTCTTTAGAAATATTGCATAGTGTAACGTTGCGTATTACGGGCTTCGAGTTGTATCGATTAAAAGTAATAAAATACATAGGAGAATGTGCAAGGGGCACGTGCCTGCATCGCATGTCATTTTTGTACCCTATTAAATTGATTCGTGGAAAAATGTATCACGCAGCTTAACGTAGTATTTGTACAAAGCTATGATGTACTCCGTCGATCAGTGTTACTTTTCACAGTGTTATTGATTTTCCACAAGCTCCTTAGGTCGACACAATGTAAAGTATAAAAATATACGCGACTAGTTTTGCTAAAATAAAAGTCGCGCAAACACGGTTTTCAATGAAACATTTATTCATTGATTACAAAATTCATAAAAATGTAATTCGATGAAATGTATTATTTTATAATTATTCGAAGAATAAGTTAATCACTACGAATGACAAATTACGAATCTATATTATTGAAATCTTTTGTACCAGATGAATTAAAAAATGCCACTCGATAAATGGATAAGTCACTGTTGCACAAATAACGAAAGTGTTATTTACAACGGTAATAACGGTGGCAAAATATTTACACGTAGTTGTATATTAAACACAGTTCCCGTTACTAAACGTTCATATACAAAAGTGTAATAAAATTTTACATTCTGCATATATTTTAAATACATATTATCGCAAATATATTCATATAAAAAGAAAAAAAGGAAATGAAAAAGTACAATAAAATCTTGCTTTGTGCAAATTAACTTTAAACGTAATTTAATCTCTTCGCTTACGTAATAAATATAGTAACTGGTACTTCAAATGTTAGTTGTTCTAAAAAAAAATTTCTTCCATATTAAATCATTACAATTTTTAAAGACACTCATCCATCGTAAACACTTACATACAAGACACTAGATAAAAATATTTCCGTTTGTTCAATGGTACATTCATAAATGCTCTATAAAATCTCTACACGGAGAAGGAATGTTTTAATCTGATTTTGTTAAGGCGGAGGAATATGCTTCGTTCTCAATCACTTCAATGGCACAAGGCCGTGGGAACCAACCACGAGTTCGTACTTGCTTCTCGTTCTCCTCGTTTTGCTTCTTCTCTCCAAATAACCAGTATCTACAAGATTTATCGATTAAACATTTTCATAAGTAATAATGGTTTTTTATGTGAACATACTTTCTCCACCGCGTTACGATTACGATATCTCCAACTTTGAGCTTAATACGGGGTTCATCGGTGCAAGGTGGATGACAAAGTACGCCCCAACCGTGTGTTAATGGTAAACGCGATCCATATGCTTCTTCTATAACTCTATAAGTCTTAGCTCTCTTTCGTTTATCTTTTTTCTGAGCTAATTGTTCCCGCTGAAATATTATAGAAACAATCGCGTGTTAGATTTTTATGAGCTATACAATAAAAAAATATATTTACTTAGAAAATAATGTATATGACATTACCGTTAAAGTATACTGGTCACAACCTTCGACAACAGGCCAATGAATTCCATCACCTACTGGTGTACAATCCCATGTAAGAACTTGCCGTAAATTAAAACGCCATCCTTTTGAGTATGGATAAACAAATTTGTCTCTAGTTCCAAATCTTCGATAATGAGCCTTCTCTGAAATCCAAGCTTCTATTTCTGTTCTATTTTTTATTATAGATAGTAGCTGTAAAAAATACAGATAATTAATATTATAACGACATATGTAACGATCTTATGTAAATATCAATTTAGCCGTAGAATATAATAATCTTACTTGAAAATAAAGCAATGTTCCAACAGCAAGAATAACACCGATTGACAAGCCGATACTGAAGATAACTAATATCAGAATAAATATAGAAGGTGGTGGAAATGATAATGGTTTCAATGATAATACAGTCATCACCCAAGAAACTAGTGTAAATGTGGAAACACAACACCCACCAACCGCACTTGCTAAAAATGCTGTAAAATGACAATGATTGTAATGTCCTACACAATTATTTATCCATGGGCAATGGTGATCCATTTTCATAACACAACGACCACCTACAAATAAAAAATAAATTCATTATGTTACATAGACTATCAGATTCATTTAATGATATAAAATCTTACACTTTCTGCAATGATGAGATCTTGGTGCTTTGTACCCTTCGCAAACAGAACAATATTGTAAATATTGGGTATCTGTTACTTTCCCCTAAAAAAAGAAACACTTTAAATTCTGTATGAAAAAATTGTACTGTATCCAAAAATATATTATGGTACCGGCATCCATTTTAATGGAAGAAATCCAGGTCCTTCGTAAATAGCACTAATAAAATGGAAGAGAGTAGAGCCACTAAGACAAAAGAAAAGAATAAAATTAACTGCTCCAAAGAAACTTTCTTGCGGTGGCCACCACTGTCTACTACAATGTATTGTCATCAAAGTAATTATTTTTATAATTCCTAAAACACAAAAATATGTCAAAGAATACGATATTAATATAAATAAATGTAAATCATAAACTAATTCAAACAATATATTTATATATTCAGTAGTATATTACAGTATATACAGCGGTATATTACAAAAATTATTATGAAAAGTAATTAAAATCTCAAAAGTGCATTCAAATTTCGCGGTACTTTATTACGATGTACGTAAAACAAAATGGAAGCAATCATCTGTCAAGTTTATTCCCACAACATTTCTACAATAAATTTCTTCTTATAAGTGGTAACATGTCTAAAACTGATTATATTTGAAACAGTATGTTACCACTTTTAATACTTCAGAATAGCAAAAATGTTCAATTGTTTGGCATTCGACAAAAGACCTACCAAGAGCAGTGAGTGGACCCCAATGACATATTCTCTTTAACGGATCGACACACATGCCGTCACCATAAAACTATCCTAAAATATTCCTCGAATCCTGAAAACCAGGTATTTGTTACGCCTGCGAACGAACAATGCTTGCGATCGTTTATAAAATCAGTAGGAATAGATTTTTCTCGGCGACACATCCCGTAACGATTCATATATGTTGGCACAGCATATCAGTGGTGGCACCAATGTCGAATATTTTTCAAGATTGATGACTTTTGTACGGTATAATAATTCATCGGTAGAAATATATATATTTTATAAAGTAATTGATACACTTATCAAACCTTAATAGAAAATTCGTACATGTTCAATCTTTTTAAGTAGCACTCTTGTCTTTTGGTATACAAGAAACCTGTTATAAATTTTGATATATGTATTATGAATCAATATATTCCGGTACATAGAACATAATTAAAATATGAATCATTAAATGAATATGTATGTGTTCATCGTTGTAAATAAATGTTGTGCCAGTAACGGGGTAAAAATGTATTTTACATAATAGTATAATACAATGTTACCGATTAATCTTCTCCTGCTTGAATCAGAGCTTGAACATACAAAGTTTCAATACGTATTTGTCGTTTTATTTACCATTATTTTAAATAATTTTACAAAATTAATATCATAGGTAATTCTACCAAGTCATTTTGTGATAATAAAATTTACAGTCAATTTCTTTGGTAAGGAAATTAAGGATAATGTAATAACAGAGAAATATGTAATAATTAGTCTGTTTAAATAGTATTATAATAATTTTTTCTAGAAGTATATATGCATTGTAAATCTAAGTAATTATTCCTATAACAGTCATCACCATTACAGATTACGTGCTGTAATTTTTTTTCTCATAAATGTATCTAGTAACAGGGTTACCAATATAACCTATAAAACTGTTTAATGTAGTATTCAGTATATTTATAACAAAATCAAAATACTTCCTCTATGATTTTGTATGATATAAATGTTTTCTTATAGGTTATGTGGTATAAAACTGCATTATAAAAAATTAGAATTATAAAATTTTTTACCTTTAAACAATCACAATGGTATAGTCTAAATTAGTTCAACAAGTGGCTCTTCTAAAAAATAATATTTAAATAAAGTGTATTTATAAATTAGTGGTATTAAGTGAAACTTGGTACCTCAAATATTTTTTAAGAAAATATAAGATCTTCAATTTTATCGTTCATAATATACATATTTTGTGATCGATAAAATATGAAAAAATCTATAATATTATAATCTGTATAATTATTGATTAAATAACGAATATAAACATTTGCGCGTATGACAAAAGGTTATATGTGTATTTGAAATATTGTTAATGTTCTTTTCAGCCAAATGATCAAATAGAAATTTCTAAACCACCTGTTCCTAAAGCACGTCGTTCCATAAGAGACACTAATGTACAAGTAATTGAAGAAATCGATTCCTTCAAAGACTCTAAAAATTCATTGGCAATGAAAAACATATATAGAACTAACCAACAAGGCTCAGAAATTTGTAATATTTCTGATATCCAATATACCGATGATGAAGATGACGATGAAAAAGATGATGATAGTGATGAAGATAATAGTAATTACAACATTTCCAAACGGTGTCTTAACGTAAATACTTCACGAGATAGCATACTACAAGAATCTTTTCATACTCCATGTAATTCTCCTATAGGATCGCAGATGCATAAACGAAGCTCTCATAACCCTCATGGAAATCAATCTTCTAACATTAATAGTTCTTTCTCATGTAAACCACAAAAACAACCTGCAGATGGGTCTTTTCCAACATATACCATATTTTTTTTCTGTGTTACTATTTTATGTTTAACTCTATTTTTTATTTATACTTCAACAAAAACTCATGAAAATCTGAAGGGAGCTACTGAAGCAAAACAAACAGATTTTACTGATATAAATAACTTACTGCATAAATCAATACAGCTAATTCAGACACGATTTCATAATCAAAGATCTAATATTTGGAATGATATATCAGCTGGAATATACGATGTAATCTTATCCCCTACAAAACCTTCAATTATTATTCTGTTTGGAAATGAAACTAAAACCTTGAATTGTTTAGCTCAATTACTTGGACAATTGAGTGCCAAAATTTTAGGTAATAATGATTATTTAAGACTGACACCAAAAGACTTTCCAAATGATGTTGGACAAGTCATTTATAATTTAAGGAAACGAATTACACAAAAAAAAGTAATAGTGAGTATCTACATGGTCCTTTACTCTTGTTTCTTAAGTGAAATTTGCATTTAAAAGCACTTCTATCAGAATATATTTTTTCAGATAATACAAGATTTATTAAGCATAAACACTGAAGCACTAAAAGCTTTTCACAATTTTTGTGACAGAGAAAAGCCTTTAGTTGAGAATGTTATATATATAATAACTGTGACTGTTGATGGGTACAAATCGTCTCAAAGAGAATTAGAATTTATTGAAAATCAAATATTTAAAAGATTATCAAATTATATGCACAAAGACATTCTAGATCCACTAGTAACTAGACTTACAGATGGAATTATTGTACCCATTTTACCAGAAACAAATACAAATTTCAATTATGCAGATTGTTCTTTTTCTATAAACAACAAGTTATAATCTTTTAATAAACATAGGGGATATAATTAATTAATATAACATTGTGATAATAAAAAGTATAAGAATATTAACAAGATGTAATATATAATTTTGCTACTGTAGAGTGTATTATGGATAGTATTGAAGCGAGTGAATAAAAGTTTTGTATATTAATATTCAACTTTATTTTATTACGTCAAATGACAGTACAGAAAATCAACATTCTCAGATAAAGATTTCCAATGGATTTGGCGGTTTCTACAAATTTTCAAAAAATATAACAACAAAATCGATGCCTCTGGCATGATTTCAGTTATGCTCTTGAATGACATGTTTATACAGCTTTAAAGTAAAGTACAATGAATAGATTTACTTCATACATGTGATTGTATCTTAATAGTGTAACATGTCGGTCCTCGTCCACGTATTGTTAACGTCTTTAATTGCCAATTTACAATGCGTTTCTTCTATGTTGTACCACAAATGGAATCGCATCAGTAGAAAAACAATCTTTCTTTTTATTTTTAGTTATATAGGAAAAACACGTAATATATCTTTGCAAACTCATGCAAAAAATTTTTTCCCTACGAACTTTTCCTTATTGAATGTATTGCTGAAATAAGTTATAAAATTATAATAATTACTTCGTATCAAAATTTAATAGCTTACATAAGTGATACGTTTATATATATATATATATATTCGAGGAAGATCAAAGAAATCGAATGACCTGTAGAAACAAGCATTTGCATATAATTTCTTCAATAGTAATATTTTAAAATATTTTTATCACTGTTCATTTAAGAATAGCGTGCGTAACGTAAGATGGCAAAATTCTTTTCTCAATATGCTTATATCCTATTTAATATGCATTTTATAAATTGGCAACAAATGCTCGTAATGCACCTTGCTAAAACATCGTGTTAGCAAAATGATCATTTACGAGTTGCTTATAATACAGTCCTCCTCTGTCGTAATAAGTCCGTAACTAAAAGTAGTTAATATATATATATTTATATATATTTATATATCTTGCATAATATAGCATGGTACCGTCAAACCTAAATAATAAATACATTTTATACAGTCGCAGACCTTTTGTACAGAATGTCCAAAATTTAACAAGATCGCGACTACGGACGATTTTTTTACGATATGTACGAAAATTTATTCTCGTTATAAGAAAATATGAATATATTTTTAAAATATTTATCACTATAATTTCAATATTAAAGAATTAAATTCTTAAATATGGAAAACTTAAATAGTATAATAAGAAGTTTAAACATAATTATGTACATTTACAATTTCGAAGCTTCTAAATTTACAAGAAATATACTAAAATTATTCTATAATTTATAGTAATCAAAGTATTTTGGTAATATGTCTATGTCAAGATTAAGTAAAATATTAGATATGCATTTATATATAATGTATTTTCAAAGAATAGAATCACATTAATCTGACATAAATGTTACTTTTTTTCTTAAGGACATTCTGTATAAAATGGCCTTAAAATTACAAGATACGTATTTACAGTAAAAAAGTTTAATTGGTCATGTTTCCTACCTAATATAGTAAGGATGTGAGTAACGCGTTGCATAAAGTTGTCCGTGTTGGCTACGTAGTCGCGTACTTCAGTCATTAATGTCTTGCTAGTTGTGCAAGTTTTTCGTAATTCTGAGTCAGTCGTACGTCGTTTGAAATATGTTACTTCAGTAGTAAATTGTCCTGATCATTGTTTCCGTAATTATTTGTTTCTACTTAAGCACTAAGATGTTTACTTTGTTAATTCCAATAAACTAAACGTTTCATACTAAATATGGTTTATGTTATGAGGTCGAACATACGAATCTATCCGAATTGCTTCAAAGCTTAACAGCTAAAAGAATTGTCACAATTCGACATAGGTTCGTAATAAACACAATCGCATTTTTGTAGTAAACTTAGAACGATGCATATGGTGTAGCTAAAATAATAAGAGAAAACCACTTAAAATAACTGTGTATAAACATTTTACTCATCTTTATCGTCGAGCAAAAAACTGATCACTTCGAGATTTGTTTTTACTGATATTCTGACCGATACAAACGAATTCAAAATATACGTAGTAGTTATACCACTGTTTTGTATCTGACTGAACTTTTTTCTTCCATTTTGGAAATGTCCTTTTCAGGAAAAATAGTTGTAAACACAACGAACGAAACAAGGTTGAATCGGCTGGTACAATCGGAGCTCTCGTTAAAACTAGTCGATTAAAATTCAAAACCCTCGACTGGTAGCTGAGATGAATCGGGCGCTCTAAATTGGAACTGTTGTCCTTGCGCGTCAATAGTCGGTACGACTCGAGTATCTTCTTCTTCAGATCCAAAATATCGTTCAATTATGTCGAAGGCCTTCTGATAGATGTCTATATTTTGATGAGATTGCAAAAATTCTATTTTATTTAGGCCTGAAACATCGTAATCATTTATAGTAGAATCATTCTATGAAATTGCAATCAAGCTAGTTGTCTTTTAATTTCATGCTTACCGAAACATTCCTCAACTTGTACCGCATAATGATTGATACCATTATTCGTGGCAGCATCTTGTTCTCCTACACGTAAGATATTTTCCAATCCACTTAATGCAACTTGAACGATCTTAGGATCCATTACCGTTAACAAATTGCACAACGGCGGAATACATCCTTCAACAACGATATAACGTATTTGTTCAGGTGCACCACCGCTTGTAGCGTTGGTGATTGCCCATGCTGCTTCTTTTCGAATCTTAAATTCAGCTTTCGTTAAAATATCAATTAGGACGGGAAATATACCGGCATCGATGACAGCCTGTTCAAATGAAATCAGCCTGTTTTTTTAATAAGAAAAAATTTTACCGTTAAAAGTTACATTCTTAAGAATGTGTATACAAACTTGAATTTGCTGAGGATTTCCTGCTGTAATATTAGAGATAGTCCAACAAGCTTCTTTGCGAATACTTTCTAGTGACAAATTCAATAGATGATACAAACATTGCAACGCAGAACAATTAAGAACGATTTGTGTTTGTACGTCGTCCCCTGTAACTATATTACCCACTGCTCGAAGCGCCGCGCTGATTACATTTTCCTGCTGATGCCTGAAACCAATATCTTACATTATTAACATTTCAATAAAAAATGATACATTATCAAATACAAATCATATACTTACATGAGTAACTCTACCAAACGTCTGCAAACACCTGCATCGATAACTGCTTGAATTTTTTCATTCGGTCCATCGCTTAAATAGGAAAGAGCCCAACAAGCATCCGCTAGAACATCACCATCGGTATGATTAAGAAAATGAGCTAAAACTGGTAAACACGGTGCGACTTTCGTGAATTCTGGTGGTGGACTCTTGCCTCGACAAAGATTCGATAATGCCCACACCGCATTACGTGTCATCGATAAACGCGTTGCTTTAGAAAGTAATCTAATATGGAGAAATAAGAAAAACGAATTAATTTCATGTATAATTTTATATATAAACGAAAGCAAAGAAACTTGAAGCTTGAAACCTACTGCAGAAGAGGTGTGAGGATTCCATTGTCTAATACGTGATCTCTACACTCAGCACTATCTCCTGCAATATTACCCAATGCCCAAACTGCTTGTTCTTGTACATCTTCATATTCCGAACCAAGTAATGATATGAAGATAGGTACAGCTCCCGCATCCACTACTACACGTGTTTGTTGAGACGTTCCACTTGCTATATTTGTTAGAGCCCAAGCAGCTTCAAACTAAAGAGATATCAAATATTTATTGCTTCCTACAGAATTCGAAGGTCAAGTAACTTCAAACTAATGTCATACGAAATATTTATTGCTTCAAGAATGACCTTCAAGCTACTAACCTGTAGCGTACAGTTTGCATTGTTCTGCAAGAATTCAACAAATTTAGGTACAATTCCAGTTTTTACAACTTCATCTATCGGTGGATTTGGTTCCCTAGACAACATTTTTCTAAATTTTTGTGTAGCAACCAATTGATCTTCCGGATTAGGACTATACAATTCTTGCACCATTTCAAGTACCATAATGGCGGTTTTCTGTAAAAGAAACAAAATATGTTTGAGTATTTAGAATTTGTTATTTTTATATTCATAATTTGAACTTACTGATTGTGGTGCTGCAAAAGCAGATTCATTTGCTGTAACATTATCATCATCAACAGTAACTATGTTAGGAACATTGCGCCTCTTCGATAACTGTTGTTCTCTTTTCTGTTTTCTTAATTGAACGCCTTCCTCTTCTCTACGTCGTCTTAGTTCTTGGGAGTCCAAGCCCACATTTTTGTAACGATATTTATGTGTAGTTGCGGCTGACATCTAAAAAGATATTTGCAAACTGTCTTAATATTATAGTTCAATCATAATACATTAAGCACAATAAGCACAATATTGAAACTATAACTCAATTAAAGTTAATATATCTAGTGTAAGTTTCATGTTTATTATGTAACACTTTCAGTTTCCCTATATAATCAAAGATATGAAAGAAATATAAAATGTATTAATAAAAATAATTATTTTACATATATAAAATTAAGACTAACCATTAAGTATAATTAACACATTAAATTATAGAAATTTTTTATTAAATCTTTTTATCAATTGCTATATACTCCAAAAATAGCGTATATGTTTGAAAATAATTCCCTTACCAAATTTCCAAATTAAGCAATTAACGTGTGTGTGTGTGTGTGTGTGCGCGCGCGCGCATATATAATTACCCTTCTAGGAACAAAAATAATAATTTACAGTTGCAAACATATTCGACCTACTTGTCAATATCAGTAATATTAGATACAGAAAACAATTGTTACTACGGTATATAGTGCTATAAGATATGTACACAGTATGATAGATGTACTATGATAGATTAAATATGCTATATAAAAATAACAATTATGATACTGATACAATAATCAGACCAATCCGACCAAAATATACTTGTTTAATAACGAGATGTAACATAGCTGAAAAAAACATGTAAAAATTATTCGCTATGTAGGAAGTAGTGAAATTATCAGTGGACTCTGGGAATACCTTGAAGCTGCTTGACAATGGACTATTGAGGGTTAGGTATTAATTCAATGTTCGGGGGTGGGGTGTAGCCTCGAAAAATATTACTTCCAAAGGAATACGCGATAAAAAATCGTAGGTTCGAACGATGTATTAAATATGTACGTATTTAGTTACGAGGTATTGTACCCTCTACAACAGATCACGCTAGATTAGACATTTTGGCATCGACAAGGAACAGAAAGACTGACGTTCGCCTGGAATCGCCTCGATTCCTTGCGTTCCTGATACGTCGCAATCAGTATCACACTCTCACGAATAATTTTTGTGGGATAATAAAGTTCTCGTTACTTACGGCTGCGAAAGAAATTCAGGAGCCAACCGTTAAATGTAAGATTTCATAAAGAATATCGAATAAAAGCACCTCCACACTTTTTTTCACCTCCTCAAACTACGACGACCGATCAGAAATCCTTGATCTGAACTCCAACGCGCAAGGAATCACGGGTCTTGCTTGCGAAACGCTGATAGGTCCATTCGAACAATCATATTTATTAACTATTTTCCAATTTTCAGCGAGCTAATTTTGGCTCGACTGAAAGTGTCTTCGAAATCTTTCGAATGTACGATTTTTATAAATTTTGTAGATACCGTTGCTTTTTTAAAGAGAAATAAAATTCGTGAATATGCAAAATTGAACGAGATCCATGATAAAATTTGCAAAAGTTTTCCTACTGGTAGTTTCCAAGTAAGTTCTAGAAATGTTTACCGCTGATCGTGATTCTGATTGGTCGAACTCCGATTCGGCTTCCATTGGTTAAAGGAAAAAGGTAGCATAAATGAGACGCGATGTGGATGTCTTCTGGAACGCGTAATCGCGGAACGATTGCGTAAAACAAAGCAATAACCGGAAATTGGATTTTTTATAAGTTTAAATAGAAATTTACGAAGGTCTCTGGCGGGAACGACGAGAAGAATAAAGAAGATAACAGAGTATTCTATGATATTATAATAACAAGTATGATAATATGTAATCAGGGATAAAATTAAGTGGGCAGATAGTAAAAGTAAGCATCAATGAAGTTTAATTATTGAAATAGCACTAATGTTATATATCTAAGTTATATTTATTGTACATTCCTATAATACATATAGATTATTTAGTAAATTGTTGAAGTTAATATTTACATCTTTGTGCAAATAAGCTGTATTTAACGAAACTTACCTATTTCCACTATCTGTCCACTTATTTCTTCTTTTTTTACTTATTACTTCGAACAATAAGAATTTTGAATTATGTAGAGAAATTGTGTTATACGCTTCGTTTATTTATAAACAGCATCAACATTGATAGAGATAATAAAAATTTAATGTAAGTTTAAATTATATATATATATAGTATACAGATAACCTGTTTAAACAGAATGTACAATTTATTATAATTTTTATTTATTACAAATATTTCATAGTATAAAGATAAATAATTCAACAGAATAATAAATTAGTTTTCAATCGTCAACACGGTTTTTTTATTCGATACATTATAAGTTTCAAATAAGTTAGAAGGCATTGAGGTTTAGTGTACGATATATGTAATGGTATTATTAGATCTGTGTATGTATATCTTGTAGATCTTTATTTTGCCTTTCGTAACCTACCTGTTTCTATTTCAGGTAAAAGTAACAGAAGAAAACGATGACTGAGAGGTGTGGCGATTATTGGTTGCCCCTGTACACAAGACTCCACCTACCTGTACGCCTATTTCGGTTGTAAACTGGGATAGTATTTCCTCTAAACGAACAGGTATTTCATTATGGTAATGTATAAAAATCAAACAAATATGTCACTCGATTCGAAAAATGGAGTATATTTAATAAAACATATGGTATATTTTATGATATGCATTCATTGAACATTATATATTTTTTAAAGGAGAATTGCAAAATATTTAAAGGTAGCAATATTGTTGATTTAACTATTTTCTTTCTATATAATTATATTAATATAATTTTTACGATAGAACGTACTTGGATATCTACAAAAATTAGTTACGAATTGTTTTTTTAAATACCAAATGCTTAAGATATCAACGGTAAATAATTAATAAAACTATGAAGAAATACTGCTACTATAAAGTAATTGGCAAACTTTTGAAAAATGTGGCATTGCTATATTAAACAATTCTTAAGGGTACAATAACAAATAATTGAGAAAACTATAGAAATATTGTTATTGTGCTAAAGAATAATTCACAAATTTTTTACAAATTCTCTATTATTATACTATACTGTGTGACATGTGTATTATGAAAGATACACAACTATATCAAATAAACAGTTTATTTGTTTCCACCTTTTTACATACTTTTAACAATTAATAAATTGCGAATATTTATACTATTACTTTCGAGTAACGCGCTATATTTTATACTCATATATTTTTTCATATTATGCATATCCTCGCGCTTTTAAATTCCGAGATCTAATGATCGATAATTGTGCCGACGATTATGAAAGTGGCAAGACAATTAAATCACACTTATATTTTTCGTTCCGAGATATTTCAAGTTTCGCATTTTACGCTTCAGCCAAATTCTGTTTAACGACACAACTACCAGATCTATCTAAAGATTCAATTTTCCACTACTTTACAAAAATTGTTACATCGTGCAGTTACATCACTTTCATAATTACCGGTACAATCGATACACGCGATACAATTACCCTGCGCAAAAGAGATTTCCCAACTCTCAGTTCCACTAAGTCCTTCCCTTTAATCAACCCTGTCAATCCTATTGCAGATTCTGTCGAATAAGAAATCTTCAAAAACAAAATCGCCTAGCGGAGCCGATCGTGACAAGTATCGCGAATCGAGTCGTTAAAGTGAGTCGTTGGTGAACTCTGCGAAAAGTATTTAGGTTGAGAGAGGGGGTGAGAAAAAGGGGTGGCGTCGGTGGTGGAAGGTAAGGCTCGACGGACGAGCGGAGGGTTGAGGAGCTATCGGGCGTGAATAATGCGCGGCGCCGTCCGTTCCTTGGTTCGATTCTGGCTCGGCTGGATGGATTGATAAAGATTAAAGGTAAAGGGAGGTGGCAGGGTCCAGGGGTGTTTTCGAGTTAGGCGACAGAAGTCAGCCAGCGAAACGAATCGGCCGCACGTATGGAGGGGGATGATGTCACATAGGGGCTCCCCCCAGCTTAAATACATACAGATGCAAGCTGGACTGATGCATCGAGTCTCGGGGTACAGTGACGTAGGTAACCGAGGATTTTCATCAAACTTTTCCCTTCCACATGGATATGTGTACATATTATACGCCGCGTCCCGCGAATATAGTACCATCCTAAAATTGTAGTTTCTTATAGGCAGGACATGGTCAGAAAACAATGTATGAAACAAAATATTCTGTAAAATATTCTGTCAGGTTGGTTCTGTAGTTACGAAATAAGAAAAAAATTAGTGTTTTTACCATTTTACTCAGATTGACAATTATTTGATAGATTTTATAGTCGCGAGACGTAATGTATTTCCTTTTTTCAGATGAAAATAGCGCAATTTTTATATGCTTTAGTAACAAATGAACAAAAGTTTCATCTTTTGCGATTATTTCATTAAGAAGAAAAATCCTTCGTCTACGCAATAATCGTTGTATAAAGAAAATTTGTATATTGGAATAGAAGGACGCGTGTAAAAGAAGAGATCCTACCATTGTCTAGAAAAATCACACGCAACGATTATTCCATTGAAAGGAGGAGAAAAGATCGTTTTCACCTATGCTTTCCCACAATGATCGTTACGCAAGGAAATTTCTATACGTAAAAGGATACGTGTATAAAAAGAATTTCCCCACTGTATTTAAAAGTCACGCTCGATGATGGGACTACTAAAATTCGTATAGAGCGCCCGCATATCTGCTATGATCGGTACCAGTAGCGACGAATTACATAATTTGATTTAACGTGTAAACCAAGTGAACGAAGCTGGTTCCTTAACGATCGCGTTACGATCGCACGAAGAATGGTGAACGGTGACCAAGGGTCGTTTTATCTCGCGATGGAACAAAGGAAATCGTTACTAGAACGTCGGGTATTCTCCGCGAGTCGTAATATCGAGGAAGCTGCGCGATGAAACGGCCATTTAAAATGAAATACAATTCTTACCGTCGTGAAGCGGCGTACCAACGGCGACACGACATTCCATCGACCTTCTAGAAAATGGATCTCATAAAAGACTTCTTTCTTTTTCGTTTTTCATTTCTTTTTTTCTTTCTTTTTTTTTTTTTGTCGCAGACTACTTTCGCAGATAGCGTCGCTGGAGCAAGGAATCTCCTCTGTGCATGTTTTGGATGGGATGTGAGAAAGCGTACGAAAGTAACGATATCGTTTTGAGAGTTTGATAGGAGGATAGTTTGTCTCTGAACTTTATCGATAAGGTTCTTCTTACACCTTTTATTTTTGGACAGATTTGGGAATTGCTGGAATATCGAATCGATGTATTGGAAGCGAGAAATACCACCGTTTCAAAGTATTTTCGGTGTAAGCTTTTTATTTTAATTGATAATTAAATTATGAACAATGTAATGATAAATTTATAAGCAACCGTATATCGTGTGTCCTACAAATTAACACCATTATGAGACTCATCATGATCGTCTATGGTGATTATACCGATAGAATTGGAAATGAATCTGAAGGCATGTATAGAAGTTATTTATTGCAAACGAGATAAAGATATTTATTGCAAGCGTGCACTTCATACACATCACCAAACAGTTAATTATTCATTGTGTGTACGAATGACTCGCGATATTTGAAGAAATCATCTCTATTTATACCGCATACTAATTCTTTATATGCTTGTAATTAATATTTTGTAACTTCTACATGCGTTATTAGATTGGTCCGAAATTTTATCAATGTAATCGCAATAACCGTGTCTCGTTACGGCGCTAATGAAAATTTCAAAACGTTTCGTTTCACACGTACGATGTGCGCGTAAAAGCTTCGTACGACAAGTGCGCGAAAAATACTTTCGCGAGCCAGTGTATCTCACTGTATGTAGGACCATCTCGTTGATACTTCAACGAAAGTATTGCGGGATTGTTCTACGCCAATGGAAACCGCTCGGCACGGATGACTCACGCGATTTCTCTCGCAGCCTCCTTTGCACGGTCCCGTATGGTAGTCATGTACAATGGAGAATAGTAAACGCAGTAAAGGTAACTCGAAAAGAAGAGGGCCGGTGGTGCAGGGCCAGCTTCCCCCTGTGAGCGAGTACCCGCGGGTCACGTGCCACGATTTTCACCCCCGTACGACCGATTGCCAGTCCGAGCGGATCCGGATCGCTCGTTCGAGACGATTTCGCACGGCAGGGTACGAATTTCCTTCGATAAAACCGTATAATGACCGTGTTCGTTCACTTTTAACGCTAGAACTATCGGTGACAAAAGTAGAAGATATAATACGAATGGCAGGACAAGCTTTTATCCATAGATTCTAGAAAAAGTCATTAAAACTTCCCCAGATATATCGTTCTATATCTATAGTTTGTAATGAAAAAGTATAAACCGTATCGGGAAGAAAATCTTCCTGTATTTTGGAAAAAAGTCGATTCGAACGTACCTTTGTATATTTATAAAGATTCTTTGAAAAAATTGTGAACTATACCGGGAGTAGAATAAGTTTGTACCCTTACGCTTTGGAAAAATCATTCGAATCTACTAGCGACAGATTCTCAGTATTTTCACACTACGTAGGTACCGTGTGTTCGTGTGCCATAGCAAGTTTCATTAATTGAGAACATCGTTACGATCCTCCTCTGCTACGCGTTTCGCTGTAATTTACACGCGTTTCGAGCTTCTGCTGGAATAAAGTTATTATCCCTGTTCGGTGTTCTCGCCAGTGACATCATCCACCGTCAAAAATTGCGAATCAACGCAGTCACTAACAAACAGCACGAACAACATATTTACGCGAATTGATCAGTAACAAAATACATATTTAATTCCAAATGATTTCCACCAACATAGGGTCAAATCAAAAGAAGTGTTTTCCTTAGAAAAATCGAAGAATATAGCTTGAAACGCATGAAACACCTCGTGATCTACAATGTAAATAAAAATTCGAAAACTTTCTAGATCCGCAACAAAAATCTCGTTTCAAGTTTCTCGTTTCAACAAACCAGCGATAGTTCGTATCGTCAGATCTGTTAGGTTCAAACGAGAACTGGTATCTGATGAATTTTTCTGGCTCAAACGCGGTGGAAGTAGCGGCGCGCGGTTCGCGTCAGCAATTAACCGTTGCAAGCGTCTCCGGCGAGGAGGATCTTTAATTAAACAATTACGGTTAAATCGAGCGGAATTTCCAACGTTGAACCCGCATGCTCGTTAAAGAACGATACGTGTGTTCTACCTACGGCTGAAGGTGGCTCTGTGAGAAGTAAGCAGCGCGTGCAACCTTTGATCAGGTACCACGTGGACCCACATATTTCAATCCAGGGAATTGTGAGTCACGACAAGAGGCCGAATTTAGATCCGCGATAAAGAAGGATTCTATCAGAGACTGTCGCCGGTTAATTCTTCTAAGGCCATTCTCTACTTTTAACGTGAACTGACGCGTTCAATCAGCGGCCAACCAACCATTCCTCGTACCTCGAACGATCCTTCAGAAAAGGAAACCGGAAGATTACACGTCTGCCACGATAAATAGCGTTCTCTTTCGTTGACACGTCCGCTACCATGCGAATTTTATATATCGTCGATGGAGCGCGGATGTTTGTATATTTAAAAAAAAATGTCATATTACAAAATGTAATATGCAGAAATATATGAAGCGTTTAAAGTGGAATATTTATCAGGATATTTTACGGATCAAAGAAATTTCTATTAAATTCCATTTGTTTAATCATGTTTGTAAAAGTACGAAATTGCGTGAACATCGATCGTGCACTTTTAAACAAAATTGTTAATATATCAATGGACGTTACATATCGTCATTCGATAGTCGATTTGATAATTTTTATTTATGCGAGTGGTCTCACCTTAGTGGAGTTTCGGTTTACCGATAGCACTATCGTTTTTTACTTGATTTCCTTCGCCGGCCACAACATCCTTTCATCGGTTCTCTTATTTTAACCGGGCAACTCGATCTTACGTCCACGTTCCGTTTTTATCGCATTTACGAGCATAAAGATGCTTTCAGATCTCCTCTCGTCAAGATCCTAATTTATCCGCGTAGCCGAACGTAATTAACGATTGCGTTTTTATCTCAATCTTTGTACGTTTTTGCAATCTTGATCGGTAAAGGGATTATCAAATTAAAAAACTTGAACGGTGTAATACTTGGAAGAAACGTGAAAATACGAAGAATTTTTAAGTAATTTATCGTCTGTACGCTCTTTGTAAAATTCTTCCTATATTCTTCCAATATAATCTTCCCTTCTGTAATAACAAATTTTACGTTTTGGAATACCAATACGCAATAAGGTAGAAAATTTGAATATTTTAACGTTGCTAATAAATGCAAAAGCAACAAATTCCTTGATCTCTCTCGATATTTAATAAATATTCGAAGGCAGAATAGAAGACTCCGATACTTAATAAAGTTAAAAAATCGAACATCGTAATATTCCGAAGAAACGTGAAAGTACGAAATTTTCTTATTTAATACACGCTCGTACGTTGCTGATAAAGTTCTACCGATATTTTTTCCATATTGTCCGTGACTCTTCTCGGCCTTCTCCTTCAAAAATTCTTCGACAGAACGAAGATGAAGTGGACTGATAAATCGATCGATGACTCTTCGATGAAAAGCGTGCATTAGTAATCGAGGAACGTATATGAACGTTCGAGGAGTTGGTTTATTCGCTTTGGATACAAAATATCAAAAGGTACAGCCCCCTCGAACGCACTTAAGTTTGCCGACAGATATTGATTTTCGTGAGGTCAAACACGAGCCAATGGTGAGTCCGAATCCACCGCGACCGACGACTTGCACAGGACTCATTGTCGTGCGTATTTATCGTCGTGCGCGAATGGCATTGCGGAAATCCATTATTTCGCGAATCAGAATGAATAACTTCGCTCGACTATTCTCGTTCCAGTTTTACGAAACTGTAACTACGAAGAGTTTATTTGGAGTAACTCGTAAATGAGGTTCGAGTAGCAGAGCAATTCGTACGTCGAAGTAAATTCAAAGACTCGATGATTTTTATAATATATTATGAAATTTCTTACAACATTGCTGAAAGTAAGAAAAAAGTTTGTTGGAATGGAACGTCTCTCTTTTAAATATCTTATTTACTTGTATCATTTTTATTCAGGGAGAACATTCATTTTATTCGAAACAAAATAATTTTGATCGAGAAAAGAGTATTTATATAAGTATAAAGGAATTCTTCTTTGGAAATTCCATATTTTTTCGCAAAATTCCATGAGATGTATAACCATCCCATATATCAAACATTTACCAACGATCCTCCTAAATCGCATCCCATCTTCTCTTGCCAGAGGTCCATCTTGCAGATCCTCGTTCTCAAACACCTCATTGACTTTCAACTCAAAATTTCACTCTCCACAAATTCTACCACGTGATTTATCTGAGAAATCTATTTGCAAATCGCATCCATCATCTTCGTAATTCCAACTCCATCGTTTTTCTGAAATTTATATCAAAATAGCGTCGCCAATCGTAATACGCTTAGATCCCAGCTACGTCGATTGTACACTGCGACTTTACTACGATTTTAACGTTCTGCCAGGTTTCTTATTCGTCGAAAATTAATGCTACGAGTATAAAGAGCGTTTTCTTCCTTTCAGAAGCATTTTCGGCGAATGAACTTTCCAGGTTAACGGAATCTTAAGCCGAATCCTCCTTAAGCCGACATCAAATTTTTAATTAGACGACTTTTGCTCTTCTCGGTGAATGCTTCAACCTCGCAAGCTGTCCGACACTTCATATTTGAACGTATCAATAGGCGAAATAAACAGTGGAAACAGAAATAATGTAAATTAGTCAAATTTCATATCTTCTACGATAGATCCAAATTACATATGCATTTAACGATTGCTAGCGATATTCCTAAAACTTAGAGCGGAAAGAACTATTGTAACGTGATTCGAGTCTTAAAGGGTTAAAGAAAAGGGACAAAGCGAAAGAAAGAAAGAAAGAAAGGGAAAGGAATAGTAATTGAGCGTACCTGTAGGCGAAGAGAACGCGACAGAGAGGGTAAGCAAAGGGGGAGAGGAAAAGCGGCAGGAGGGTGGTCGACGATGCTCTCTCAGTCAAACACGGGGAAAAAATACAGGGCAACCGAATGAATGAATGGCTTCCAATCTGTTCCATCCCTTTGTTGAAGCGGCTCGTGCCGCGTGTGCAAATCTACCCTTCTCCCCATTTTCTCTCCTTCTCTTTCTCACACAGACATTCCTTTTCTCTTGCTCGTGCATAGTCTTCTCTGTCCACCCTGCCCCTCTTGCGAGCACACGCCTCACACCTGAGCACAATGGGATCCCGATTTCACCCTCGTGCACCACCTTCCCATCAAGCGTGTTTAAATACTGACGTGCGCCGTAATATGTGCGTCTGAGCATGCCCAGTTTGTCTGCCTGTCTCCTGTATATACGTATACACGTGTATGCGATTGTATGCGAGTTTCACCCTCTCGTTGGGCCATGTAACCCCCCAGTCACGTCGCCAACCATCCCCCTTTTTCCTTCGTTCATTCGACTCGCCTTCGATTTCACGTGACCGTAAACGGTCGAATGTGTGTCGGAATATGACTTTTGCCTGTACCGTGATCATTGATTATCGGATTTTATCCTTCGTAGTTTCCTTCTTCTCTTCTGTTTTAATCCCTCGTCGATGAGGTTTCTTTCGTTCGCTCGGTGGTATTTTGATCGTGGATCGTGGTCCACTTAATTCGCAAACTGTACTTCGGGTTTCTATATTTCGCGTTTCCGGGGAATTTGAAAGTACGGGAAATTGCGCAGAACGTACGTGGGATGGAAAAATATACGAGACATCGAAACGGTCAAGTTAGATTGCAACCGTCGCAAGAATTTAACTTCAACTTATCGGCTCGTTCTACAATTTCCGTTCTGTCTGTCGCGGCACGTGAGAAAAGGAAGTATGCAGCCACCGCAAGAATTTCACTTATCGTTCGATTCTACGATCTTAGAAGTTAAGGTAATTAGAAATCACAATCGCCACAGTAATTCAATCTCCGCTCCTATAATTCTACGATCTTCGTTCTACTATTACACGCAATAGGGGAGTTTCTGATCTGTCCAAGAAATAAATACACGCGAGCAAATCTACTCGTTTACGCAAACGTTGTGAAACGGGAAGAAAAATCGTAGCCGTGACCACCGAAGGGAAAAACAAATTGATATTCGATTTCATCGATCACGAGTCTAGAAAATCACGAAATTAAGAAACGGAAAAGACAACACCGAAAATCCATCCACCTAACAAACCGTATAATCCATTCACAGACCAAAACGATTAATTTGACTTTTACAAATTTTACTTAACGTCTGCTTGCTGTTTCGCAGAGTCAATCGATCAATGGCAAACGAACGGTTCGTATAAAACCGAAAGGAAGATCCTGATCGTAATCGCTGTAAAAAGCCTTCAAATCCAATTTCATCGATCATCAAGCTCGTGACAAAAGTGACTGGTAATTAAAAGAAAGAAGAGAAAAGGACCATTTCGATTCAGCTCGATACCGAATAGGTGAACGAGCGCGCATATTAAAAGCCTTTTAACGTAACCGACTGTATTCAAGGTACTTTGGAGGCAGGGTTGAAACCACCCCAGTCGGATTCACCCTCCTGGCACAGTCCAAGCTCTACGTGCGCCGATTCGTATGTACCTACGTGTTTAGGGAATAGAGAAGCACCACGTAGGGGGATGAAGGATAGAGGAAGAACCAAAATGGATGTTTAGGGGTAGGTGGAGGAGGAGGGGGCAGGGTGAATCAGGAGGAGTATGGGATAGGGAGGGATAGGTTATGTTCTTTCCGCCTGCATAGCCATCTATTCAAGTTATTGCATTACTGGCTTAGCTTTGCTACCCCGTAGCTCGTGCACGATGCGTAGCCACCCCATCGTCCATATCCAATATCCATCGACACCGCGGCTGCATTTTGCAGCGCGCACCTTCCCAGAACACGTAACCGCAATCCCTTTAACCTTTTGTTTGCCGATTCGATGCCACGCTCGATTCGACGGATTGCTGATTTTATGGCGCAATTGAAAAATGCAACGGAACGTTTTTGCATGCAGGGGCCGGCTAGTTTGTAAATATTGGGATTCTTCACATTTTTTTTTTCTTTTTATGTCCTTTCTCTTTTCTCAGATATTCTTATTTACGATATAGTATTCTATGGCGACAGGCGAACGATCTATAAAATTGAAATTTACAGAACGAAGCTATGTATTTTAAATATTTGTACCACTGTAGACGAGGAGGTGAGTTTAGGTCGTCGTTGATGAGTATCGAAAGTTTGAGTGGCTTTCGGCCATGAAAAGACACGTCTGTCGCTTTACACGGTAAAAGTATTTGCAAAATAGTTTTTACGTCAGACAGACGGGTAATTTTATTTGTCTTGTGATTTCTCGACACTCGAAGATTATAAATTGTAAACAATTGTGGCTCGTTAACAATTGTAAGAGAAACTCTTGTACGCGTTTAACTATTAATTCTGATTGTCTAAAGAATGGTTTATTTGGACGCGTGTTGCCGATGAATAGGAGCGATAATTCAATTTATTATCACGGCTGATTTGACAAACGCGGCGGATCGAAAAATCGGAACGTTCGCTGAGATACAACCACGGCCCCGTGAAATATCTGTCAAATATCTATCTCTTGGACGTGAGTGCGAGCATAAATTATTTCTGTAAACAGTAGTCTGCCTGCGAATGCATATGCACGCGGTCGTATTTCATTACGCGAAACGTGGGCTGCGCGTCGCGCACCTGAGACACGTGCCATTTCACGTCGCGAACGAGACTTGTACCAGAAGATCTGCACAAGACGTTTCGAATAAAATTATCGATTTACGAAACTATGAACTTCTACGTTCATCGATGTGCAAAAGTACAGGACATTAAAAGGCATAAGAGCAACGGACGAATAACGGTAAAAGTAAAACGGACATCGAATTATCTTGGTTTCTTGCGATATTACATTTTTGAGTTAGTCGACGTAAAGATGTTAGATGGACCAATGACACTGTACCTTTCTGACACAGAATTGCAATTTTCGCGTAAATTCTCGTTCGATAAAACTGCGAGGAAAAGGAATATAAGGAGCAAGAAGAAAAAAAAGAAAGGAAAGTCTTTCAATCTGTCAAATTTTGTTATAAACGTCTAAGAAATTGTTTTTCCAATTTTATTAAACTTTGTTTTACTAAATCGATTAAAAATACCATTTAACTAGCAAATACGTTATATTTAATCAGATGTAGAACTTAAACACAACGTGGATTTAGCATCAAATCCGTTGAACCTATTCGTATTTGCAGTATCGAAATAATATTAACAGACTATTGTGATACTACTGGCGGAATATTAAATGAATTAAAGCTGCGCAGCCGATTTAGCAGACATACAACGGTACAAAGGAAATAATATTAATCACGATAATGAACAGCGAGTCTGTGTATATAAATGATTGAATTAGAGGCAGTATCGATGTTGCACGAGTTCCATGGTTCCATGATTCGGCCGGTGGCGTTGCAGGACGTATCGATAGATGCCACATGTGGGAGGAAATACGATAAAATTACCGGAGGAACAGCGATAGAGCAACGCGTCACGAGGAAATCCAGGTTTATCGCGATACGCGTAGCCACGATTCGTCACGTATCGACGAAAAATCTATTTTGCGACAAGGGGCTTTCGTCGAACGCGATAAAACACGGCCGATGTGTCCATTGTAACGAGGCTAATGGACAGATTTATGGTCACTTCGCACCTCGTTTACGCGCCCTTCCAATTACCGGCGTTTCGAGCACCTTTAAACTACTGTAAAATCTCTACCCTCGACACGCTGATTTCCAACACGCGATCATTTCGTCGATTTTATTTTCTCAATGTCTAACTCACGCTAGATTCAATTAGTTATCTAAATTAAGTAATATTTACTTATAATACTTACTTATAAATTATACTTATTTATAATAAGTGTTAACTTATTATAAATAATCAGCCATGTCACTGCGTCACGCCAGAAAAATTACTGAAAATTCTCAACGCGAGAATTGATCGTAATTTTAATAAATAAATAAAAAGAAAAATTTCTAACTCTCCGCTGGTATCGTTATGATTAAATTACTTTGTCTTGGAATTTTTTATCGGTCCTGTTCTTTCGTCGCATCTTCTATCTTTTAAATTCTCAGTGAATGGAACTGAATTTCTTTTCATTTATGAGCTTCCAACGAGACACGTTTTTTCTTTTTGTTCGTTTTTACGTTTTCGGTGAGTCGATTCTCTTTCTCCTTTTTTTTTTTATTAATGGAATTTTCGAGTTTGCGAACGTATAAGAATGTGTGAACGGACAGCGAGGTACAGACGACCCAATTTGTTTGCCTGTTAAAACGAAATTTCGAAACGTCAACGTGATGGCTCCGATAAAACGGAATTAACACGCGTGAAACAGGTCCCGCGTGTCTACGTCCGAGCTAACAGCGCGCGACCTGGATAATTTTGATATGTCGACGAAGTATCGATGAAACGCCGACGATAAATCAACGCTGGCTGATGATTACCTACGTACGGGGAAATGCGTTTCAACGATATTAATTCTTTAATACGGAAAGCTTTAATTAACAACGGAGAATTAACCGAGCAACTGTGTTTCCGAGTTTCGTTTCGTTTTTCTTTCCAGCTCATCGAGAATTTTTTCTTTTTTTTTATTATTTATTTATTTACATTTTACAATTTGTCAAATAGGACATTATCGAGAATTAGCTAGGGAAATAATAACGTAAGAGATACGCGAACGAAATTTTACAAATAAATACAAGAAAAAACCACAAGGAAGATGATTCTTTCATAGATCATACGTCTACTTTTTACACGAAAACAATTTTACAATTTTCCTAAACTGTTACTGTCACCGCTCACGCAACTTTTCTACATTTATTATCATTTTTCATATTATTCACTTATCCTACCAAATGTCCAAATCGGACAAATTGTGAATGTAAACAACTAAATAAAAAAACAAAATATTATTCCCTTGATCTCTAACGAGTTAGAAAAAAAACCACAAGGAAGATGATTCTTCCATAGATCATACGTCTACTTTTTACACGAAAACAATTTTACAATTTTCCTAAACTGTTACTGTCACCGCTCACGCAACTTTTCTACATTTATTATCATTTTTCATATTATTCACTTATCCTACCAAATGTCCAAATCGGACAAATTGTGAATGTAAACAACTAAATAAAAAAACAAAATATTATTCCCTTGATCTCTAACGAGTTAGAAAAAAAACCACAAGGAAGATGATTCTTCCATAGATCATACGTCTACTTTTTACACGAAAACAATTTTACAATTTTCCTAAACTGTTACTGTCACCGCTCACGCAACTTTTCTACATTTATTATCATTTTTCATATTATTCACTTATCCTACCAAATGTCCAAATCGGACAAATTGTGAATGTAAACAACTAAATAAAAAAACAAAATATTATTCCCTTGATCTCTAACGAGTTAGAAAAAAAACCACAAGGAAGATGATTCTTCCATAGATCATACGTCTACTTTTTACACGAAAACAATTTTACAATTTTCCTAAACTGTTACTGTCACCGCTCACGCAACTTTTCTACATTTATTATCATTTTTCATATTATTCACTTATCCTACCAAATGTCCAAATCGGACAAATTGTGAATGTAAACAACTAAATAAAAAGAAAAATATTATTCGCTTGATCTCTAACGAGTTAGAAAAGAAAAAGAAGTAAAAACACGATTCCTCGACCAATTTCGATGGTCCAATCGTCGTTTAAACGGGGGCAGAATGGTTACCCCGAGGAGGAGGCACGTGGTATAGGTGGGAGAGCGAGATTTCCTCGTGGGAACTGGCTGTGCCACTCTAGGTCGAATTTATCGATGAGTCACGCGTGCGATCTCGCGACGCCGCCACGTTTTTGCAGAATCGTTCCGCCTAAGGGGAACTCGCGGTAACGGCGGCCCTTTTGCAAGCAGCGCATACGTACCTAGCCCATAAAATCTGGCCCGCATAAGGGGCACCTAAGCAGTGAGCAAAGAGAGAGAAGAAGAGGAAAGAGAGGAAGGTGAGCAGCTCTCTGTGGACCCCCGGGCTGTCGCCCATATGGCGAACATCGTTATTGCCGCGTCGAGTCCATAGGTAAACTACGCCAGCAAGCACACACTTTTGTACTTTTTGTCTCGAAGAGAAAGAGAGAATATCGTTTGTGCTGTCCCACGTTCGTGGCTCCACCTTCCCCATGGAACACGATCTGTCGTTACAGGAACTCTGACCTGTAACATTCGGCTCGACGTGGTGCTGATGAGAGCAGACCATCGATTTCCAAATGGTTGGTCCATCAATAGGTCACGTAGTCACGTTAACTGAGATTTTTGTCGAGTAAAAAATTCCTGCTATGTTTCAAGGGGGCACTACCCGCTAGACCTAAACGTTAGTTATCATTTAGTTATCTAAATTAAGCATATTCACTTACTTATAATACTTACTTGTAAATTATACTTATCCATAATAAGTATTGTCTTATTATAAATAATCAGCCATGTCACTGCGCCACGCCAGAAAAATTACTGAAAATTCTCAACGCGAGAATTGATTGTAATTTCAACAAATAAATAAAAAAAGAAAATGTTTCAAGGTGTTTCAGATAAAATTAATGGGACGGATGACGTACAGGTAGCGGTAACAATCTCGTCACATGTTCTACGAACTGTGAAAATATCTTTCACATATCTTTCTTAGAAAACTCGGGTCGTGGATGGTCGAAAGAAGGGACCCGTCTTCAAATTTTCATATTTCAATTTTCTTCCCGTTTTAGCAAACAAGAAGGATTATTAACGCCGTAAGAGGAGATTTATCGTAAAATTGAAATATGCCAAGGTATTCCTTGATGTTAGGGAAACATTCGCGTGGAAAATGATGGTCGAAAGCATGATCAAGATATAAAATAGTATGGAATAATTTAACTGTTTATCGGGAAAATTTTACTCGTCTAAAATCGTTTAACGAATAATCGAAATCCGATTCAGTTAAACATCGCACGAGTGTGTTTTTTTTTTTTTTTTATTTAATTCTTTACATTCGCAATTTGTCCATTTTGGACATTTGGTAGAATACGAGTGTGTGGCGAAAAATTATCGTCTTCGAAAGTTTGACGAGCCCCGAAACAGATCAAAAACTCCCTTCCTTTTCAGAGACTCTTTCCTAAAGTATAGGTAGCTAAGTAAACGTTTGGAATGTTTGAGAGTGGAATTTTCTTCAACGAATGATTTACTCGCGTTACGCGTAATATACAGAAAATGTTACTGCTAATGGAACAGAGTAAAGTGATATTACGCGAAAAGAGAAGAAGATAGAATCTTTTCAAGATTTTTATAGAGTTAATCTTAACGCTGGAATTATCAAATCGATCGAAGAGATTGATATTAATTTCCCTGATAGTATTAATGTTTAGATTTATCGAGAAATATCATTACGTAATTAATTACGTATAATATATTTAAGCTCGTTTCAAAGATCGATAAATTAGCATTAAATATTTACTTGGTTCGTACATATTGTGTACGCATTTGATTATTTTTCCAGTAAAAAATGTTGTATAAATTTCGAGCGAAAAATGCCTGGAGAACGGGGATCCGATGTGATTTTTGCGATGTTTTCACTGCAAAAATCGAAGATCATCGAGTCAAGTTTACACAGGGTTGTTTCAAACAAATTCCATTCAAAAGAGAAACTATCATATTCCAAAGCCAAGCAATCACTATTAAATTACGCTCACGTTCCCCAACATGAAATCTCCCATCGATAAGACCTCCAGCTTCCTCTTCGCTGTTCTCATCAGAAAACTTTTTGCCCTATACGGGTGTCGAGACGATCCTTCTTCTATCGCGATTCGTCTTTGCTTCTGACAGCAAAAACTCAGGCGAATTCGATATCTCGTATCGTTAAGAAGCCGATCGAGCCTCTGTGTAGCGACTGTAAAGGCGTACAGTAAAGGGTTGAAGTTGGTACGCGGAATTGTCGAAACAAAAGCAAGAAAACGGTTGCCCCATGGGCGTGAACCGAGGTCGAGTTGTTAATATGTCACGCTTTATGGGCCGACAGGTTATACAAAGTAACCTGGACACGCGGCTACGTGTTGCTATGGTAAGCCTGTTTCTTAAAGCTTTTAAAGTGTAGCGATAGGGAGAGGAATTTGCTTGGATGCTGAGATGCTGTGAAATTTGTATCATACTTTAAATGGATTGTCGGGGTAAAAAGTAAAAATAGCAGCTTGGAATTTTATTTGAAAAATTAAGCGAAACATCTTGAGAATTTCTGCGAAGCAGCGACAACGTTGAGATTTTAGAATTTAGAATTTTTAAGCATTGGCGAAAAGACTTCTTAGTTGAGCGTAGAACTACTGTGACGCTTGTACATTGATATAAATTAGAAAAATTGAAAATACCGTTCGAGAAGGATATTGGGATTTTTCTTGGCATCCAATTTTCTTCCAAGCTTTCGTAATTTCAAAGCGAAAATTCCCAACCAGCCTTATAAATTGCGGTATACCACTGCAATTTTCCAAATAGTTCCATCCAACGCGATATTTATGACTACGCCGCGTATTTTTATATAAATCAGTATCTCTTATAGGACTAATTAAACAAATGGAATCCAAGTAGGAGTTTATTTAATCCACTGAATATTATTATCTTGTCCCAAAGGTTTCTTCCGTTTCGTAAGGAAATAATGGATGCGCGCCATTTTTTCTTTCCTATTATTTTATTGAATTATGCATGATCCATTTGTTACACCAGAGCAAAATGATATAGAAACATGAAATAGAACAAACGCACATTTCTTTCAATGGAATAAAACGGATGAAACATAATTTAATAAAATAATGTGAAACAAGAAATGTTGCGCATTATAAAACGAAGGAAACTTCCAGACAATTTAATATATTAAGTATTTTATACATGTGAATTCTGTGTAATTTTGCAACTCAAAATTTCTTATTATATAGATGCATAGAAATCCGTAGCTTATTTATGACCTTCAAGGAAACACCCAACAGATCTCACAAAGGACGTGAATCAAATTCGATGATGGTATCCCACTGGGAGTAGCCATCCACATGTTATATTATTATATCTCTAAGCTATAATATTTTACCGAACGTCCTACTGGACAAATTGTAAAATGTAAATAAATAAATTAAAAAAAAAAAAAAGAAGAAATCCGTAGCTTATTTACGACCTGCGAACTATTCTCCATCTTGTAAACCTGAGTTTATCTTTTATTTAACTTTCAAATGATACACTTACGTTTTAATTGAATTGCCTTACTTAGTATCTGGATATAATCGTTTTTATCGACAGGATTCCTACAACGAGGGTAAACAGCTCCTCCGCGTTGTCGATTGGCTCAAGGGAAACCCGCGGTAGCCAGGACTGGTGCCTATCTTATTTTGCAAGCGGCACTCTCAGGGTAAACAGAAATTCGAACGTAACAAATATTTGCTCCGCTTGCCCTGGTTATATTATACCGCCTGACTGCTTAACTTTGTTCGTGCTCGGACATACTAGCCGTGACTTATCCACCACGCGTATTAAAAACCTTGGAACTTTCGTTATATCGTCACGATAAGGGGTATTAGTTCACGTCGTGATTATTGATTGCAACATTCTGACTCTGACGTGTTCTTTTCTCAGCCATGGTTAATCATGGTTGGTCGAATGTTGCATGTAATTGATGGATATACTGTTGCAATTTCAGAAGACGATACTATAATTGGGACACTGATTGTCTTTTTTATCTTTCCGTGTAAGATGATGTAGTGTTTTCATTGTAAAACGATACGGTGCTTGAGTATTCCAATGCGAAACGACGAAGCAAAGAATGGCTGATATGCGTGTAAGTAGTTTGCGAATGTTTACACAAATTCGCATTTTTATAAACTAAAGAAATGGAACTTACGTATCGTCATCGACATATTATAACAGATAACTATATCTTGAGTTTTGATTGAAGGAGATTAAATGAAAATAGAAGAACTCGGCCATCAACGTTGGAAAAATGTCGACGCAACGATTCCAATAGTTTGACGAATGACTTAAGTCGATATTTTATGAGAATGTTTAACCTTTTAAAGATTAGAAGAATCTTGAGAGAAAAAATGAAGAGTCGTTGATTCTTCTCTTTAATCTTAAGAAGCAAAGTTTGATGAATCGATAATTTATCAAATATAAGATTAATAGACAGTGTACTGAAAATGTTTTAAATTGTTCTGCTGTGAAGTGCAAAAAGCACGTCTAATTATTCTTTCCATATAGTCGCTTGGAAGGTAAGTAAGCACGTGAAGCTAACGAAGACAGATCTATGCTCTCGCTTTCTTCTTCCTCTTCTATCCTTCTCTTTCGGTTTATTTCTTCTCAAGTTTTTCTTCTACGTTTTTCTTCGAGATTCTTCCCTCTCCCTTTTGCTTTTCTCGTTAAACGGAATTCTTCTCGTAACGCGAAGCTAGTTCAGATTCTTGGAATCCTTGATCGAAAGGTTTGTTCACTCGCATGGTTTCACAGTTGACGTTTTTCCATCTTATTTGGCAGTTAGTGAACTGGCGTATAATCACAGAAATTGAAACTCGATATTTGATTAAGATATTTGCACCTTACGTACATTCTCTTCATCTTTGCGCCTTCAAATATTCGTAAAAATGTAAGTTTCCGTAAGCATCCGCGATCCGATGATAAAACATCAATACTCTTGAATATTTCGAAATGGTAAAAGCGAGCATTTAACTGACTAACGAGGATAAAGGTACAAAGCGGCGATCGTGTTTTTCCCGAGATCGTCTTTGTTTCTTATTCTCGTGCGTCGAGCAGGAAGAACCACGACGCCTCCCACTTTTGCTCTTGGAAGAGGAGCAAGAGCACGGAAGAATGCTCGCGTGTGTGGATTCCATTCCACGCCAGTTTTTCGCCGTATATACCTGATTAATCGCGATCGGGAAGCTTGTGGAAGCGTGTCGGAGAGAAATGGCAGCGAGATCAGCGTAACGTGAAACGAAGAGAGAACAAGGGAGAGACCTGGTATTGGATGGAAAGAGAATGGGGAGAAGAGAGGCGCACAAGTGGCGCACACATGGTGCACAGTTGTTCGAGAGGTCAGGTTTTTGTCCACGAGCCTTCAGTTTTACAGATCCGGCCGAGTTTCTCTATGTCTCTATATCTATATACAGGGTGATCCACGTAACGCGACATTTCCATTCCTCGATGGGATTATAGTCGGGGCTGTTTCTATGGATGGAATGACAGAATTGGGGGACAATGTGTATCGTCAGAAAGTTTCTCTGGGTACGGATTGATATTACGTTGGGATGAAATCTTGCGAATGTTTGGTATTGGGGATGCGTCGCAGCGTACAATTTTACCCGGCTATTTGATTATTATACAGAGATAATATTTATAATCGTGCTCGAAGATATTCTTTATCGTCGTTCATTGGGATAAATAATTTTGACGAATTGTATCTTCTCACGTTGCTTCTTTCTTTTCACAGGCAATCTTTACTATTGCGTTTGGAGATATTTTTTATTGTTACTCGTGCAAACGAAGAGTTTTGAAGAAGAATGCTTTTACATTTTTCTGAGTTCATAGGTACACGATTTTGTACTATTCTTATTGTACAGGAAGAGGGACAGTACTGACCTTGGTACTAGAATAAAGCAAAATGAAGACACTGAGGGAGAGTGAAGTAAAATAAAGGTGTTAATATACCGTGGGAAAATTCAAAAGATATTATACTTGTTGTCACTAAAATTTTTTTTTTTTATATTTATTTATTTTCATTTTATAATTTGTCCAGTAGGACATTTGATAAAATATTATAGCTTAGTGATATAGTATTATAACATGTGGATGGCTACCCCCAGTGGGATACCATCTTCGAATTTGATTGATTTATTTCTTTAATCATCTCAGATAATACGTGTTTGTTAGGTTATGTTCTTTGTGAGATCTGTTGGGTGTTGTCACTAAATGACGTAGGATTTATAGAATTTAACTCAATTAAGAATCAAGAATTGGCTAACAGAGACAAAGTTAGGAAGAAAGAATCCGTTTTAATTATCTCTTCTGGAAATTACACAGCCTGCAAGATCGAGTATATGCAAACTTCGTTAGACAGACGAATGAATCAGCCTGTACACAAGTACACATATATGCAACCGCCAGTCCCCATTCGTTCTAACAAATTGTCGAACCTTGGCGTTTACGTTTCGTTTTGTATAGGTGGCCAGGCTAAAGGTTGTAAGATACGGTGAAATTTGAGCAGTCCAAAGGAAAAAACTTACGCTTTCCAGGAGAAGCGATAAAGAACATCGATTTCGTGGCACAACGATAAGTCACCCTTCGCTTTTCTTTACGGTGCTACAAGAAAAATAGACACAATAAATTAACTTTTCGTAATCCCGATTTCCATAATCTCAGTTCTAACGACAAACATTGAAAGAACTAATTGAAAACAAAATAAAACTCTAATAGGGAAAGATAATAACAATTATCAATTAATATCTTAACAATGAGAGATAACTTGCCATAGTTCAATTTCTTATCGTTAATAAGAATTAAAAACAAGACAAAAGTACGATAAATTCTCAATGAAAAATGGTTTTATGAAAATAGAATTTATTAATACTAATATTTTAATTCGATCTCCGACCAATTCCATTCTGATCTCATTGACGATTATATGGCTACCGATGGTTAGAAACTATAGATTACATTTCTCGAGAAGAGTTCTCTGAACGAGTTTAGAATTCATAATCAGCTTAGTTGGCATGGCATGAATCATAGAAAAATTCAGTCGGTCGCAATGAACTCATCGATGTATCGAACGAAAAAGCAATGAGGCGAGCCAACGCCATCGGTCATCCGTGAAAGACGGTGGTATAAAACCGCGCGTTATCTGGATAAGAAGAAAGCGCAATCTTTGGTAAAACACAATTGACCGATGATCCCTGGAACAATAAGCGTCGACTGGCCTTTCCATCCAGTTATTCCACACCGCGTAGTTACCCCATCTCGTCCACGGAAGATAAAAATCTGGTCCAGTTTTTCGTTATATAAAACCCTGGAACGTGGCTGAATGAACTCGTAAAAAGACAAGTGGAAAAAATGGTTACCTCCAATTGGAACGGACCAAGGAGAAAAAGAAGTCGAACCCTCGTTAGACGTTTATTCCTTCCATCATCGCTGATTAATATATAGCTCGAGATAAAAGCGTTCAACTATACTGTACACTTAAAAGGTATCAATCTTTGAGACGAGATAAGCGAGATAAACCCTCCAAGATCTCAAGTACCATTTAAAAAATGAAGCCATATATCACTATATATTGCGTTGTTTGGAAAGTTTGTAACGGAAGTTAAGAAAGACTTAAAATTTAAGTAGAATTTTCGTCACCTGTAGCTTTACGAGTCTTTTAGATTCTAGAATACGATTACGTTGTTCAATTAATTTCTTGCAAATGTTTTTCAAACACGAGAACGTTCCAGTTAACTTTCAGAATTCCTTGAACGTACGAGGTCTTACTGAAAAAAGAAGAAAGGAACCTGTTTCATTAACAAATTTTCATTACGAATCAAACATTATATTATCTGATATAAATTCATAATAAAACAAAACGAACCTTTCGAACAATCCAATAGAGGGGAAAGTATACTCCAGGAATAAATCTTTTCGAAACAACACGAAACGGAAATATCCTCTAAAATATTTCCATATAAACCATCCCAGTTCCCAATAAGGAAGATTCTTCTCCACCACTAAATCCTTCCAAGAGAAGTGTATCTGTATCTTTCTCTACGATTCAAAAGTCGAAACGTGATCATAACGCGTGGGGAGAGACGGAACTCGAAACGTGGCACGCGGCAACTTATCTGCGCGCATATACTACACAGAGATCGGAAACATCGTACCTACGGTGAATCACTCTGCTATTGTCCAAAGGGAGGAAGAGAAGGACAGAAAAAAGAGACAGGGTGGAAAGATAGGCAAGAACGCGTGCAGTCGGTCGCGTTCGCAGAGTCTAGCCTGGCTACGGCGAAGATAAAGAAACACGGTTGCGAATCACGCCGTGGTGGCGCCTAATGGGCGGCAACAAAAAGGGACACGGTGTGGTCACCACACCGCACCGGCATCGGGGAATTCCCCTCCGCGAGGAGACAAACTCCCCACCACGCACCATGCTCGACTCCCACTCGATTAAAGTCGGCCGAATTCGGATACGCTCGGTGATCTCCGCGTCATTGCTGGACCCGCCACGCCGGAGATCGCGCAGTACCGTATCCACCGAAGGAGATTTCATCTTTAGACACGTTTCTTATCACTGAAGCACTAACGACCCCTTTAGAATCCTTGATTAAGGGCTTTTAACATGCTACAAACGTTATATATAGTGGCTCGTGAACGTATTTGAATACCTAACATGGTAAACTTTTATACAATATTGCACGAGTTGTATAAAATATTTTGAAATTTCTTTGCACTGCAATCAGTAGACTGCGGATTTTTATGCATCTATGGAAAACTTAAAATCATAAAAATGTATATAATATGCAAGAATATGTAAAATACGCAAACTATAGTCCTTGTAATGATATTCTGCTTAGATTCCGTTTGTTTAATTAAGTTTATAAAAATATGAATTTGCGTACAAATCTGCGGTCTAGTAATGAAACACGACGACTGTCATGATTACAGTAGCTACAACGAGCATGAATGAAACGGCTTTTTTTTTATCAGATTCCACCCCATTTCATTTTCATAGTATATGAAATTCATATAAAAGTACTTAAATTAAATGATACGAAATTTAGTATGTTTGTACATCATTAAGTAGTATGCGAATACTTCTTGTAGCTACTATATATTAATAATACTGGAAATTTTTTGAGAGGTACATTGAGAAGTTTCGTTGTTTTTAAAAGAGTGGAGGGTAATTTCATTGGTTTTGGAATGTCGGGGGTCGTATAGATAATCGAAAGAGGTTTTTACGATTTGGAGAGTTCTGTTGAAATGCTGGTAGAACGATGATGGTTCAACTGGTGAGATACCAAGAAATTCAACACCTCGAGACAAGACCTTTGGGAGAAGGGGTCGGCAACTATTGGCTCTAATTGCCAGTACTCGTTGAATGGAGATGGTCCGGCTATGCTTTCGCTGGTATATAAGTCCGGCTTTAAACGATCACAGTCCGACGCTTCTCGTTTAACACTTGAACACAAGAAAATTGTGTACGATGATCCCTTTTCATTTGTGTTCTTCTGTCATATGCTATATCTTCATCTTTTTTAAGCCTAACGTCATAAATTTTTATATAAAGTTTATCACATAGCTTTCATTTTAAAAAGTTATCATGTTATTAAAGATACCTGAGGAAAGAGATAAATTTCAAATATTGCAATAAATTTTCTTAATACAAAAATGTGTAAGAAAATGTATATATAAGAGTCAAAAAAGGAACTGTTTATTCAGAAGGTTTTCCTGATACAGTTCCAATCGTCTCAAATGTGAAGTATGTAATAACACGTAAGTACATATGTACAATATGTTTGTTCTTCTATGTGGCTCAGGACTGAAATAAACGTATGACTATCTCACAAATTAGTTTCATGAACAATTCCCTACTCGTATGTGAATCAACGTTTATACTCATCAGAGAAAATTCAGTCCAGTCTTTCGCTGATATTCAAAGCAAGCAATCAACGTGACGCTAAATAATTGTCCATACTTCTCTCGTAACCTGATACGTATACTCGAACGTGTGATAGATGACTTTCAAAATAATATATTACGGTCGTTCTTACCTTGCTCCATTGGACAATAAGTTCAGTATTAAATTTTCATGTTGATCGATTCATGTAATATTCAAGGTTTGATTGAATCCAAGTACGAAGGAATATACATTAATTTACAAATCAATCGATTCATGACGACTACGCGCGACGCTTTCGTTCGATGGCGCACGCATACATAGATGTACACGCGTAAATCTGACTCTAAATAATCGTCGGATGGCTGTCGCTTTAAACGATGCAGCGTGCCTCCCGTCTCTTTCGGATATTGTTTCGAAGCGGTCCTTCCCTTTCATTCAGTAATTCGCAGGCAGCTGCACACTAATAATAGTATCGGACACTGCCGCCACTGCTTGCCGTCTCTGCTTTCGTCGCGGCTGTACGTACACATTAGCCATCAATATCGTAGTTGCCGACGATAAGCTACCTTGTAGCTCGACCAAGCCTGCGGGTTAACTTCGCTTTCCTGCGTTCTCTCTTTCTTGCGGTGCGCGCACGTTTATCTGACGTTTATTCGAAGGAAACCGTGGTCTGGAAACGAAGTTAGAAACTGCTGGATATAAGTCTTACCGATCTCCATTTCAAATCGATTATTATTGGCTAATAATCAACTTAATATGTTTTTAACGTTGTTAGTATATGAACTGAAGGTGATACTCGCGATTCGTTTATTAGACGATATGTATTAAATTAGATATACGGTGACTATAAAAAATTTGCAATTTGCATCATTGCATCTGCGTGATAATTAATTAGATCCAAGTATATTAAATTTTGCATCATCTATCTAGTAATAAATATTCTCATATTAGTATGAAAATTTAATACGTACCTGATAAAAAGATACGTCATGAAATAAGGGTATATATATACAAATACTTTTCTTAGCCACTGTATATATTTTCGTGATGATAGAATTGTTTATTGTTGAACTATTCTTGCTAGGAAGAGGAGAGAATGGAAAATTTCGTTGATACCGATGCGACGTTGTTACGTAGATTGCATCGCGAATAAGAGCTTCTTGTCTACTTTAAAACGTATTTACATACCTCACGGCGGTGAAAAGTCAAGGGAATCGACGAAGATAACCGCACGCGCTACCGAATGTTATCTCGTTTCCCCTCCGGGAGAGTCCGAGGTATTCGAGCCGTGATTGCAAAATATCTCGTGATATGTATAAACATCACGAAACGATATTGAATTTTTCAATTGACAAATTGACTTGACAAACGACCTCAAAAAAATTAAAGAAGAAACTAATTCATCTTTCTAACATCTTTTCGTTCCATCACCTTCGTCTTACACGAAAGCTGTTTTCCTTTACGAAATTGCTACGAGAATTTATTGGACGTGAATATACTTGATAGCAACATTCTCGTAGATTTACACACCCCCATTCGACTGGTATTTCAGCGAAGTATCTTGGAGGATGCGCATAGAACACGTGAAGAGGAAGCTATATAAAAGTAAATACAATATCGGCGCAACACGCATCCTTCCTTTCAGCAGATAAATAACGAGGTAATCACATCTGTGAGCCAATGAGCCAAAAGATACCAGGTTTCCGGTAAACGAATGCGCCACGATAACGGAACACCACCGCGATCCATAAACCGCTATATTAGTGAAAACAACACTGCTCGACTACATAAGTTCCCTCTGGCTACCCCCTTTGTATCGTCGTCGACGTCGTCATCGTAATGAAACCGTGGTATATAGAATCGATAGGGCGGGGTGCCATAGCTAGCCGGTTACGCTCCTGACCTTGATTGCGGCCAACGCACACGTCGAGATGCGACGCAGGTAGGGGATGTGGCGACGACACGGGTAGACGAATATATGTATAGTACGCACGAATCGCTCGAGGATAACATCTCGTAGCCCAGGGAAAGCTATAGCAGAGACCTGTATGTGAAGAGTAAGAGGAAGAGGAGGAAATGTAGAGAGAAGCGTGCAAGAGAAGCGGGAGAGAAAGGGGGTAAGTTGGATGTTGAAGAGGGGAGTTCCAGCGTGTCCATCATAACGCATAGAGGGGAGAATAGGAGAACGGTTGGAACGGTTACGGGGAGAAGTAGAGAGTGGAGGGAAATAGCAGTGAGAAACGGTGGTGGGGGCGGCGGTCGAACAAGACAAGGGAGACGAAGAGAGAGAGAAGAAGCATGGGGGCGGTGGCTGCTCTGCTACGGCCGCCATCACCATCCGTCCCATCCTATAGTAAACTCCGAAGCAGCAGTCCCCAATCTGTCTCCATGTGTGTTAGTTAGGACCGTGTTTTACCGGTGCTTGCTACTCCAAGCTGGTAGTAACACCGACATTTCTGCCTTGCCCGCTCTCTGCGATGCCCTAGCATCAACTCCCGATCACCGTCGCGCTCTTCCCTCGTTCCTTTCTTCTCTCCATCTTTTTCCCGCTATTCTTTCCCTCCAGTCAGTCTCCGTAAGTGTGTGGTTTTTTGCCTCGGTGCGTGGGAAAACGTATGCGTACGCGAATGAAAAGAATCGGTAGAAAAGGAGAAGGCGGTGGAGGAGGAGGTGGCAGAAGAAGAACAGCGTATCGCTTTCCGCACGAATCGTTTCCAGGGATATAACCGGTGCGCGCTGTCTTCCTATCCGTTTTTCGACGTTCTTTTCATTTATCCTAGTTCGTTAAAGAGAGAGTGATATATATTGTGTGATTAATTAGGAAGTCGTAACAGTGCATCACACCCATATCTTAAATTCGTTCCTCAATATACTCACGGATTCGTTCGAGACATCGAGCGATCCTTCAAACAGCGAGCAAGAAGAAGCGGTCCAGACACGAAACGATATCATCGAAAGAAGATTCTTTGAGTGGTTGCGAATCAAACACCGTCTTTAAGACGCAAAGCATGAGATCGAATGAATATACATGCGATAAAGCAGGCTATACCTTGGGACATAAAATAATAAACGAAATTTAATTACCCCGTTCGTTGTTCCTCGTCCGAAGAAATCCTCCAAGTTCTTAAGATACACTCGTAATCATTGGTCTGTGGCATATACACGATGAAACGGACGTCGAAGATCCAACGAGGCTAAAACGCGTCCCACCCAATCGGTCCTCTCGAATCATCGTCGTGGAATCATCACTTATCGGACGAGGGGAACGAAGGAACGGACGAACTATCCGTGGACCTCAGCGCTGCCGCCCGCTGGAATTTCTCCTGTCGTCGTCTGCACATAACCTCTCTCTTTCTCTCGTCTCTCGAGCCGCTCTCCTTTCACCACCTCTCACCTCTCTGTCCCTGTTATCACTCTATTGCTCCTTTTCTGTCTCCCTCGCGTATCCAAACACTTGACTTCGTTCGTCTATTTCACATCGAAGAGAAGAAACGTGATCAACATTCCCGTGTTTCGTTGAACTCGTTGTGCGCGCGAGTGACACGGCTGCTTTTTAATGATCGCGGCCGCGGTAAGTGCTGGTCGTTGGTTCTGGTCCCACTGTCTGAGCTCTTCACCACCTTGTGGATATCCAGACTCGAAAATCAATCATCTATGATCAAAACGCAAAGGTGATACTCGCTCGATCCTTCATATACGTACGAAGCAGCCTTGTTACCATCGTACGTAACCTAAAAGCAAACGAAAGATAGAATAAGAAATGATACTGAACAGCCGTGCACTAGAACGTTGGTGGATGTGAAATAACAATAACACTTGGAGTAGTCGTGACGAAGTCCTGTCCAGTTTTCTCCGTCGTCCGATTAAACTCTTGCACGAACGGACGTTGAAGCCTCTGTTTCGTATCTCTATGCTCCTCGACACTAGAACAGCCGATTATCGTTGCTTTGTACTGGCAGTACGTTATTTATCGAACGACTCAACGGAGAAACGAGGAGGAAGGGTACAACCATGTGTCGCCGCTGTACCTTGAAACGTCACAGATCACGCTGGACGAACTCTTGAGCGGGATCGCAAGACGCGCTGCTGCTACCGAAGCATTCAACCTGGCGGAATTGTCGAAGAAACGCAAGACGTACCTCGGGGAGCACTGGCTCGCGCTCACGCGAATATGAGCATGACTCTCGTCCGCAATACGTTCAAAGGTAAGCTCATATTTTTTTGTAATCTACGTACGTGTGCGTGTGAAACGCCTGTTGTTCTTCGCAGCTCGCATTCATAACAGTTGCGCATATGTCATTACGGTATCATTAATATTTAAATAAATTCTGAACATTGTTAGATACTAACATGTTGACAAAAATTTTATATTACATTGTTATATTACACTTTGTTACGTTTTGTGTATATTGTTACTGTACATAGCATTGGATGTAATTGTATAAAAGAATAAGATTGTTTAAATGTTTTATGATGCATTTAATACTTTACATTGGTATTATAACATTAAAAGTATTACAAATGTTACGAATATGTCTGTTTCTTTCACCCGAATACTTCAATTAATTTTGGCAATGGCGGTCACTTGTAAGCATGGCACTTAACCTGTTATGATTTGAATATGTACCTTGTTATTACTCTGCAAAATACATAGATCTGCAAAAAATGTTAACATAAGTCAGAATTTTATGCATACAAAAGATAGTTTTACGCTCATAATATCGTTTTCTATATTTCTATGGTGAGTGATGGTTAAATGTACTTTGACCGTATGATTACATTTGGAAACGTAACATTACGTGTACTTCACGATGTTGTTGACGTTTGTGTTTCAGAGATTGTGTTTTATTGATTTTCTCTCAATGATAGAGTTTTTCGTTTAAGGATTCATAAAGTTCGAAAAATATTTACACACATGTGATTTCTGCGTGTGCTTCATAAATACGACTGTGTCCGCGCGCGTGCGGACATAGACGAATACGCATTGTGTTTAACATACGCGTGCATTCCACGCATGCGCACTATATTCATGGAAATATCACCTATTTTTTGTGGACCGGTGGGTACGATGGCGTATATCTGTAAATCGTAATAGGAATCTTTACATAAATTGAAAAAATTCGATATATTCTCTAACGTGGTAAATTTAGATCTTTATCATATAACGTAATTATATTCTATATTTAGACCTTACGAAATTTGTCACTCGATAACGTTGCGACACGTGTGCGTCTTAATAGAAAAAGACAAAATATAGCGATATAAATTTTTGTGAAAAAGACAAAATTCTAGTATACAGATTATTAAATAGAACATAATAATGTGTTCTTTGTAGTAAAAATAATTTATCCTTTTTTGTACAACCTTACCAATAAGGATAGTGTGTAATACATACATGAAAAGTGTGTAATACATAGAAAGTAGTACGATCTAAATACGTGCATATAATGAATATTGGAACCAAGTGTTTAAAAACTAACTACATTGAAAAATGTTCATTGGAATAGAATTTTCATCTAATAAATTAACTAATTAATTATGGAATATAGCCCGAGGATAATGATGGGGTTAAATTAATTTATAGTAGTCGAAAAGCATAATGAAACCATGTCATGAAACCAGGTATATATTTTCATATTAAGTCATTAAGGTCCGACGTTGCGTTAACGCAACATTTCATTCGTAATTTCTGTTTATCAATTTACATTATCGAATTCTGTTTTCTATGCTTCAAATTAACTCACAATAACTGAAAAGAATAACACTCTATCAACTAGAATATATTTTTACATTACCCACACACGTGATTTTAGCTGGCGAGAAAAGTAATACTCCTTAAAAGGTCAACACCGATAAATCACACAATTTATTTCCCAATAAAAATTCCGCGTTGAGCCTATTGTTTAATGGATAACTTCCGAGAGATTGTTGTAAATAATTCGAGGAACGCGTCATCAAAGGAAAGCGTTGGACGCCGAATCTCGGACACGCGTGCATCTTAACCTTAACACATTGACTGGCACGCGAATTTTATGCATTTTGTCCCGGGAGCCGCAATAGATTGAAATATGCTCAACGGTAATATGTAATTTTTGCAAAGTATTATATTGGACCTATGCATTTTTTTCTCTGATAATGTTATCTAAATCATTCGCATTATTTTTCTTTATCGATTTAAAGTCAACAATTTCTTAGTCGCTGAAATTTGTCTTGTTTTAATCACTCTAACAAAATGTAATAAAAATTTAGTAAAAAAACTGGGCAAATTTCTAATAAATTTAGCAAATTTTTAAAACATGTAAATAATCATCGAAAACCACCGTGGCAGACAACGTGTTAACGTATATCGGCGGGCGCTTTCGTCCAGCGAAAAAGTATTTTTTACTTACTCGTGATCTATAGGTTTCGCAACTTCGTTCGCCTTGCTTGATTCGTTGGACAATTTTTATCGCACACGAGCATACGGGCGTCGCGTCACCTAACGATGAGCCCCGACGGTTTTTCATGATTCACGGCCGGTAGGAGCTTGTACGTTCGGCTGAACTTTAGACCCGACACGTACTACTTTCGTGGCGCGGATGTGCGAAATGAATTCAGATGTGGCAGTCGGTGTGCGACGGCTGTTTCGTTTCGAGTATCGTTCTCGCGTTTTCACGTAGGACTGCGTCTTTGTTCTTGGCTACGGGTGTAACTTCATAGGTAGCATTACGAAATTCCGACACGCAGTAACACGGCCACTGTGGCCAAAATAATTAACACAAAAAGGAGCAGCACATCCACCGTTAGATGTTAAATTCGTGGTACAATTGAAGTCAGCGAGATTTTATGGCTCAAAATAATATGGAAGATAGGAATGACAAAATTGCGTTGGAGATTTCATTTGTGATAAAGTTGGACTTGAAAAATTAGTTGTTATATCACACACTAGGTACAGACTATTTTTAAAGAATATTTGAAAGACATCTGAACTGCTATTTCTGTAATAAGAAGGGTCATAGATTTAGTTGAATTAAAATTTCATTTGACTATCAGTTGTTGAAGTTGAATGTTTAAATAATTATATTTGCAGTAGAATAATGTATGCACAAATGTAGACCAAAATATATATTCCTATAACAAGGAAGTTCAAATAAGATATTTAAACATTGTATGTGGCCATTGACGCAGAATGAAATAACATGTGAAACAAAAGAGTCTTTCAAATGCTGTTCTTGAACTTATAGTAGAATGCTCTCGTACTCGACAAGGCAAACAGGAATTCGATCAATTGGCATAGCCAATTTTTTTCTTTTCCTATTAATAGTAGGTACATACCTGGAATTTCGGATGGTCTCGCAAAGAAGACACAATGTTCTGACACATTGTTCAATTAATAGTCTACAAGAGTACAAATATAATACTTAATATATAGAAAGTTATATATATCATACACCTAGGGAAATGGTTAAAATACCTTTGAAATAAAAATATTAAATTAGTTGAAACAAGTTTTTTATTCCTATTTCAAACAAAAATTACTCTTTAGATGTAGAATCCGAACGTTTAGTCATCCACAATCGAAACGAGACTTGATTCGCCACAATTTAAACGAGATACTCTCAACTTGAGTACTAACTCGACAAAAAAAATTTCGCTCTTAGATCCTATGGCATCTTGCCAGTCACTCGAAAGATACAAAAGAATTCTCTTCTCTGATGGACTAATTTACACGAGTTTACAAATGATATCGACAGTCAGACCGGTTCCGTACATCAGAAACGTAACTTGATATTTAGAAGCCCAAAAGATCATGCTTGTATATGTATATGTATTATTTCTTCATGTTGACCATTCGGTAGTGTAGCTCATGAGAAGAAAATCTCAAAGAATCTAAAAAATTCTACGATACTTATTGTGAAATGCTCTGTTACACATTATACAATCAATTATCTACGAAGGATTAGATATCGTTATACGTTATACAATTATTAATATTTATTTTCTAAAAAGTTGAAAGTACATAGTTTTTTCTATCTAACCTCAGGAATACAGTTTTATTTTTAAATCCGTTATTCTGAATTCTTCGTTATTTTATTATGACACTGTCAAAGGTTAATAATTGACACATGGTAATCATCGAACGATATAACCCTTAATGAACGTAGAAAAATATTTACCGATTTGAAACCGATTCCCTGAGAAACTCTATTTGTGACGAAGAGTGGACCGTGTCGGTGGGAAGGATTCGTCGTTTCAGCGACGGCCATTCAATCGATTCTACCGCCCTCGATGGATCGAGGCCGCAACGCGCTCGTGCTCTTCACCGATTTGCTTCCAAGTAAATATTTACCCCACGCGAATGAACAACTGGTCCTAGACTATTTTCCGTATTCTTGTCGTCAATTTTGTTTGTTAATCGACAAAAGGAGCTCTCTTTGTTTTTCTTCAGCTTGTTGAAGTGTATAATTTGTATTGCTATTGTTGCCTTTGGAATATTGGCTAGGTTAATGTGCGGCTTTATAGATTGGCATGTAATGGAGGTTACAGGACATATTTTATTGGATAGGTAATATACGTGTAATAATATGAAACGTTAAGTAGCTATAATTTAATGTTTATTTTTCTTCAGATTGGCACAGTGTGAAATTTGTGGTGTTGTTGGTTATTAGTATTGATAAATTTTATTGTTAGGACAAATATTGAATGAATTATTTTATGTAACGTATATTATAAGAATGCGTTTCGTCAAATGATAAGATAATAGAACATGGAACTATGAAACGTTAATTAACTATAATTTAATGTTATTTATTATTAATACATTTTAAGATCGATAGAATGTGTAATTCCTATTACTATCGATAATATTATGTAGAATATAATGAAATAGGTTATAGATATGTTATTAATAGTTTTTATTTTTTTAAAAAGCGTTCTTTACGATTCTTTGTAACCGAACACTGACTTTAAAGTGTCATTATTTACAAATCTATTTATTTCCGAACTATTACTAACCACGTGTAAAAATGTCAGCTTTGAATCTTCTAAACAATGATGATACTTTGATATTTATAGTTTCCCGAGAAAACAATGTCACGCTTTTGGTACGCGACATTTAGTTGCCTCTAAATCGTCATCTGCATAGGTGTAAATCAAATCCTCGAAACGAATGCCAAATCTATGTCACGCCGAATTTCTGCCGTCTGTTTTTTCGAGCAGAAAATTCTTTTGTTCTTTTGTAAACGCGTACGAAGTGTACATTGTTCTTGTGGACAGATAAGCCACTCGTTCGTTCCCCATATTCCACGATGAATGACGTTACTGTATCGGAGACAGCACGCGTCGTATGCAGTTCACTAAGTCATCCGCCCGCTTGTTCCTCTCGGCCTCTTCTTTCTCTCTGCTTCCGTTTATCTCCTGCTGCGGCCGGTTATCGCGGTACTCCGTCTGTTTCTCCGTTTTTCAGCGAAACGCGGACGAATAATCGACTTGCACACGCGAACCGCCGACGTGATTGCGAAAATGTCCGGTTTCCGCCGCGTACAATAGAAAATTTTAGACCGAGCTTGTTGTACTACAGATCTTCCTTTTACCTTTTTTCTCAAATACGTCAACACCGACCCGTTCCGCGGAATTTAATTTCTTAATCATTTAATTAATTCTTATATAATCCTTATATATAATCCTTTCGATACGGCAAACAAGATTAGAAGAGGATTTATAGGTGAATAATATTAGCGATTGCTCTATGTTTACTCAGACTGAAGATCGCAAGAAGAAAGAAAATGAAAGAAAAAGGGGAAAGAAAAAAAAGAGAGCAGAAATAGATAAATAGATAAATGAAAATTAAATGAGATTTTCCCGTTTGAAATGCTAATAATGCCTTAGGGAACGAGTCTGTAGTGGTATATAAATTGCACAGAATTTGTTTATTGGCTAATACTCTTTAATCTTTTTTTTAATCAACGACTTTTTCTTCAGATCTCTGGAACAAGAGTATAGATATACCTGTCCTGAAAAAGTTGTTGCTCGTTGATAATTGAAAGAAAAGAAATAAATATAAAATATGACAATAACAATATATATTTAATATAATAGTATCTATATTCTAATATTCTGTTCGCATGGTATACAATCTTTCTTGTTTTCTGTTTTCATCATAGTAATAATTTCTATCTCCACGTGATTAAATTGTTTTGCGGAAGAGAAGAAATTGATCGCATTATGACTTAGTACGCGTATTGGTGAGATTGAGGCCTTGCTGTATTGTTTAATGGCATATTTCATCGAGCTAGTAAATAAGGGGATATTGCAACACTAAAAGCGTTAAAGATTAATATAACAGGAACAAAGCATTTATAGGATATCTAAATTTAATGAGCAGTTGGAATAAAAAAAAAAAGATATTTAATTACACAACAGTTTATTGTAATATAATTTATTAAGCATATAAAAATTCAGTATATAAATTGTTACAAGAGGATTAAAAATTGCAAAGACTATGCTATATCTACGTTAGAAAACGAAAAAAAGATGAATAAAAATAAATTGTTCCTGGAATTAAAATCTGGAATAAATCGTACGGTAATAAAATATAGCAGGTTCTCCAATATTGCCAGGCAGTCATCTCATGCCAAACCAGTCATCTGGTTTGGTTAAGCTCGTAAGGTTCTAATTTTGAATTAATTGCGCCAAAGTAGAACTATATACAAATATCTTTAAGCGTAGCACGTTTAGACGCACGCATGGTTGCCTGTATTTGCGAAGTTCTCAAACACGGCACACGACAAAAGAGTAATTAACTCTATTCGATGGCACAAGGTCCGGCCCTGTAGCTGTATTTACTCGGTTGTTTCATTGTAGTTTATACCTTGATGCGTTCCATGTATCGTGCGCTTTAGATTAACCTTCATTTAGCTTTCTTACTTTCCTTTGAATTATTACGGTACTCTCCAAGTTGCAACACGCTAATAAAAGAGGGAATTAAGAAGAACTTTAAAGACCTTATTCGTCGAAATTTACCGAAACAAAGAAACTATCCCGAAACAAAAGAAAAGAATTTTTAGTTTTATGCTTCGTTAAGTGTTAAATCTAAAATCAAAAGACAATATAGATTACTTAAAATAAAGGCTAATTAGGATATGAATTAATAAAATGTAGATTAATTAAGATGGATCGCGCTAATACTTAATGCAGAGCGCAAATTTGTCCGTAATCTCGAATGGAACGAGTGGTTACGGTACACGTTTGATTTCGTGGAAGAAGCTGATCACGAGCAACCGGGTGGCGTCAAATTCATTCACGCTATTACAACGTAAAACGATAATACAATGTGACGTAATTATTGTTTTCTCTTTTCGATAGGGAAGTAACACTATCGTTTCACCCACATTCCAGTATCTCGTCCCTTTCAACTTGCTGCAACGTTTTAAAGAATTTAGCGAACACGATAGAGAACGATAATTCAGCAAATAGGGAAATCATTTCGTTCTTTAAATTTGTAAATTTGTTTTCTGATTAACAGGAACTCGAGTGTCTGTCTTATAAGGAACGATAAGAGCAGTCTGATTCACTTTCTTTCTCCATGTGATTCATAGGAATTAAAAATACTTGTCAAAGCTGATACACAGCTAAAAACAATAAGCTCTGATAATATCAACTTCACTCGGCTATTCGCGAAAATGATGCTTAAATCTTTACTATCTAAACATTTCCTCTATACGATTTATAAATATGAAAAATACACGCGTAAAAATTTCCAATCAAACAACAGCAATAATAGATTATCTGCATGGACAGAAAGATAAAAGCAACAACTTGACTCGCCCTTTCGTGAAAATGATGTTTAAACGTTAACTATCAAAAGTCCGAAGGATCTCCGTAAACGTGATTTACGAGAGCGAAAAACAGTAGCCAAAATGAGTGGCTGAAAAAGCAACGAGGCACGCACATCAATCTGCGTAACGGAATAACGCAGCATCAAACGTTATTATCGCCGTTTAAATCTCGTTCGGTGAAAATATTTCCATGTGGATAATCGTGGCATCGCGTCGTCTCGTACTTGCAGCCAATAGCCCATTGTTTCTTGATAAAGAGACTCGTCCACTGAATCATCCATGACCCGAATTGCACGATTTCGAATGGTTTCTCCCTTCTCTTGTTATTACGGTAAAACTCGAAATTCGAAAACCTCTGTGGAGAATTAGTCGTGAATAGGTATCGCGAAATAACGAGGGCGAAATATTGCTGTCGCAGTCCGTCAAGTATATTTGAAATAAATAAATATGCGTACGATATGAAATTCGGAATAAATACTCGTTATTGTTCGTCGCATAGATACTCGAAGGTGCTCGTTAATACTCGTTCATACTCGATATGAACTGTTCGACACTGTGTCGCACGCGATCACGTCTGTTTATTTATACTGGTCGGAGGAGAGTCGGAAAACTCAAATTCGTCTTCATTCAATGGTTGCATGTAGCGGCGACATTGTTTTGCCCGGAGTTTATTTGTTCCTACGTTACTTGTAATCTAACGGTCTTGATACTCAAAACAACAACATGATTCGAAATGCCCTCTGACTCATGTGCCGCTACACCTCTATAAGCCTAGAATTTCGTTCGTTCGCTTGCACTCCGCTGTAAAAATCTCTGTGGGAATATAAATTTCGTCCAACTGGAATTATTCTCTGCGCGTTCGCACGCGTCATTATATATGTGTAACTCGAATTCAGAGAAGCTCCTCGTCCTCCGTAAGTCGAAGTTACCATGTACCTCCTCTGTCTGTCTCTCTTTCTTCCACGGAAACCATGTATATACATATCGTCTTTTGTCTAGCGCTTGTTCCTCCCGTAGATACCATCCGAAAACCAAAATCTGTATGCTTTGCAATCTCTATGCATGTGCAAGTTGAATTTTCGTTCGTTAAGTCTGCCTTACTTGAAAGCTTCGATAAGCGAAAACCAGCGTAACTCGAAGATTTAAACTGTTCCCTTGAGATTCGAGGTTCCGTTGTAGTCGCGTTATTCTGGACGATATTCTTATCGAACGATCGATATATCGAGGCCGCGTGAACGACGACGCAAAGATCACGTGGACGATCCACGAGCATTGGTTCATCGAGAATTGACTTCTACAGATGGTATTCGATATCTTGGATGAGTAATCGTTGGCCAATAATGGCACAGTAGCGAATTTTTATCGACTCCACCTGAACCATTTGCCACGCCATTCGTCGATTTGGCCAGTGTTCCCGTTAAATCGTGGCTATTTGTTATCCACGCTCCAAACAAGTCGCTCCTCCTCCAATGCTATTATCCTATCGGTCGATTATTTTTAGGTACATATCGTTGAAAAGCCGAGGGCTGGTTTAAAAAAAGGAGATCGATAATTTTACTTTGTGTACACGTTTGATAGACTATATTTTTCATTTTTCTCAAACATTCTGTGACTTTGTTTTCCGTGATTATTGCACTGTTTGCCCTCACTCCAAATTCCAAAGCATATTTTACCGCTTTTTAGGCTGCCTGTAGCGTTAACGTTCAATTCTTAAAGTAACATAGTATTTTCGGCAGCCCGACTACGACGTATCTAACTTAAGAAGTACGAAATCGTAAATGGTGTATGGATAAGTTGCACGTTTAACACCGCGTCAATGATAAACACCGCTGAAAGTGTCGAGAATATCAGAGACTTTTGTAAGAAAACTTTCGTTCCAACACCATCCACGTGCCTGGTCGTGGCTGAAACAATTGCAGATACAAAGAACAATGAAATTTATCGTAAAAAAATGGTCGAAAGGTAAGAACAAAATCGTCGATATCGAAGAGAGAATGTCTCGATGATAGGAAATATTCGAAATTTTTAGAAATAGAGCCACGTCCTGTTAGCAAAAACGTCAAATACTTTTGGTATAAATCTCGAAGCGGCGAATTATCCTGCGCGTTTGGTACATCCATTTTTCTTCTTCTCTTGACCATTACGCGATTTTCAAGCGTTTCTCTCGAATTAATCGACGAAGTTGATACGACCGATTGGACGACATTTAGCCCGCGGCCAATTGGTGCGCGCGTCCCATTGATTGGCTGGTGCGTACACATAATACCGTGGAATAACGGTGCCATTTGTGTTCAATCACGAACGTTGCCGAAGATTTACCGCCATCGAAGTTGTTCCCATTTGCGTCGTTCGGAAATTGCTGTTTAATACGCCATTGTAAAATGCCTCGCTGCTTCCTCGTTTTTTTTTTCGGAGCACGATTCTTCCTTCTCGTTCGTGGAAATAAATACTTAGATCGATGATATACGTCTTTCAGATCGTCTCTTTTCCAGCATCGTTTGCAAATTGCCATTTGATACACCGCAGCAAAACGGTGTATTTTACGCTTCGTTGATTCCAACGTTTTTTCGCTTCACGATCGATCTTTCACGTTTGTGGAAGCAACGTAGTTTCTTGATCGACGATCAGATCGACGATATCTTTATGCAAATTTAGCAGGAAAATCAAGCTGCGAGGTAAAAGGTGTAACGGATTCGAGTTTGCCAATATATTATTGCGAGTTATACGAAACATTTTCAGACACTGGCGTTGACCTTGTAAAACATCGATTTTTTTTTTTACTATTTAATTTATACTTTAGAATTTGTCCAGCTGGACATTTGGTAAATTTGTCTAACTTAATCGGTAAGTAACACGTGGATGGCTACCCCCCCAGTGAGAGACCATCTTCGAATTTGATTGTGTAAAACATCGATGAGACGATCGTCACGATTATACCGATAGAATCGGAAACGAATGTGGAAATGTATATGGGAGTTAGAAGATATTTATTGCGATAATGCACTTCATAGAAGTGAGCGAAATATGTCAAGAACCAAATTGTTCATTACCTAGGACGAGACTCGTTCTACTTTCAGAGACCATCTTTGGCACTAATTATCTACCTTTAGGTCTAATTTTCTGCAAAATATATTTGCAGGGAATTTATTCTACATACAATTTCAAATTGCTTTCAAATTTCATCGATACAATCGCGACAAATCGTGTCCCGCTATGTATACCAATAAGACGTATAAATGAACATAAATTTATATAACGATACAATACGAACATCCTACGTTTCTACTGTACGATAAATATTCAAAGTACGTTGTCGCGAGCCAACGCACTTTGCCGTAAATCGAATTCTCAAAGGAGTCGCGTACCTGCCACTTTCCCAAATTCTTTAAAATATCAACCCTAAAGCACTCCGACCAACGTTTATCTTACACGATTTCATATCGTTATCCGCAGAAAACGAAAAGCTATTACGGAGAAAATTGACGAGATTACGTAAGATATGCATCGATTGAAGTGCTGCGGCGCTTTTCAAATTCAAGAAATTTCAATCAAGTGGAGTCAACCGCTTTGGCCTGCCAGCGTTTCGAATAAAAGAATCAAAGTGAACGCCGACAAGATGGCGCGATGTTCGTATGGGAATGAACCCAAAATGAAGAGAATCATCGGCATCACGTGCACAGTCGTATCGTTGGAACACGCTGACCGACGATGCGTTAATAGAGCAATCTTTGTCGAAGAGCAGCTCGTACGGGGATCGTTTCTGGTCGGGCACGCGGTGCGAGCGTCGCCACGAAAGTCGTCGGGAAGTGGTTTGAACGTTGTGGAAGATGGCGGCCGCGCCCTATCAGGCTCAATGACCTCTCCGACAAATCGTTTACTTCGCACGCGGTGGCGGCGTCAGCGGGATAGACGCGCCGCGCCGCATCTTCGGCGCCGTGCGAACGCGCCTTTATGGCCTGTGTGTGATCCACGTTGCTCGAGTGACGTAAGCGAGTTCTCATCCTTCTCCCTCGACCAAGGTGTTGCCCAAACCTAAAGTTCATCGGGGCCCTTTTTTCTCTCTTCGTTCCTCCTCCGTTTTGTGGTTGTACGCCGAATACGCCCATCATGGCTCCCGTTTCTACAACCCTTTTGTCTTCGTCATTTGGAACGTCTTTCGCTTTGATTAAATATCCCGCGTTAGCGGATTTTTTCTATCTTTTTTTTTTATTCGATTATCTTCTTTTCTTGCGTTGTTAGCCGAGTTCCATTTGCTTTGCGAAGCATTTATTGAATCATTCGGTGTTTGTATCGTGGATGTGGAATTTCTTCTGATTCGATTAAGTCGACGTTCTTTTTTTTCTTTCTTAGAATTGTTTGCTCTTCTGATCCGAACCTAATTGATCTTTATGATACATACGTACATATTGTTTTTTACAACAGTGCACCTTTATACAAACGTGAAACCAAGTCTGTAAAATGCCGCGGTATTTATCTGAACAGAACAAAATGGATCGTACGTAATTCGATAAAATAATATAAAACAAAGAACGTTACGCGTCCATAATTTCCTCATAAAACGAAAGAAACTTTACGGACAACCTAATACAGGCTGGGATTGGATGTTAATCCTGTCTTCCAAGTTCACATTCGAAGACACTAATTCAACAGAAGCGTTTCTATACAGAAACCTGACCTTCCTTTCTTCATGCGCGAAAACGTATTATCTTTATCGCTACATTATGATGACAAATATCAGGTGTTTGAGATTAGAAAGTCTCTTGTTGTTACCTGTAGAAAGAGTATAAGACGCTCGAGCTGCTTTGCTTCTAAAAATTTCGAACCGCTATCGTACGAATGAAACTAAAAATTAAATAATACAAAATTCACCGCAAAGAAGTGACTCTTTGTAAAAAGGAGTCTAAAAAAATATACATTTATCAACGAATCGCAGTACATACGTAGCAGGATAGTAAAGACGAAATTTCCCGAAATTTTCTACTAATCGCATCATCTTTTGAATAGCCAAATTATCTTAAGCCCCGAATTAATTCGAATCTCACGTTTCTCATACAGAGGCGTTAAAACCTTTTTTTTCAGTAAAATAATGCTGTATTCCGCGATATCTACGCTAATTATCAGCGAATCATAATACTGCGATACTAAAGGTGAAATTCCTCGAAGACCAAGAGAACGATCGGTCTCGTTTCCTCTGATAAATAGTTAGCTCGAACGCGGACCACGTAACTGCGATCTTTAAAAATAGAAACAATGAGACACGCGGTTTGATGCAGCGGTAGACATTGGCACGTCGTCTACAGTCTAGAGAAACTAAAAGAATCGAACCAGTCGTTTTACCGAGGCATTACGAGAGAAATTCGCACGATCGTTAGCCGATACACGTGTCTTTCCGCTAAATAATTATCGCGCCAAGCGTGACTTCCTCGAAATGCTTGGAGAGAGCATAGGAGCAAGCGTTCATCGCCACGTGACAAATCGCCCTCCATTTAATTTGTGATGGAAAGCCAGAGGAAACTCTGTCGAAATTTATGGAAAATGTAGTCGAAGATGATGAGAATATCACAAGATTATCCTTTTTATTGCGTTCTGTAAATCGATTGATTAAATATATTCGTTTGGTCGCGAGAGGATAAGATTGAAAGTTTTTCAAATTTATCGTAAAATCTACTATCGCTTGTGTCTCTTTTTGGTGAATTTATCGAAGCAAGCCGTTCGTTTCGTGAAAATGAAACGTGAGTCGTAAACCTTATTTTAACAAAATCAAGCGATTGATAAAAAGCGGAATTGGTCGCTTCTGAGAGTTTTTAATATCTATTTTCCTATCTGTAGTACTTTCTCTGGTATCTACTATTGTCTATCGATCGAGGTAATCGAGAAGACAAAAGATACAGAGTCTTGCAGCGAGCGTACGAATGAATTAAAAAAATTATATAAATGATAAAAGAAAAAAGCAGGACGAAGCAAAAATTTGGTAAATGTCATTAATTTCGCTATCGGACAGGAAGCCTAGTTTCTTGCACCGACCGTTTACGACGTAAGAAAAATGTAGCGCACATTGCCTCCGTGTTTTGCAACACAGTTCTTAATATTCCTTTACCGCGATAAGATAAATGATGCAGCAGTGGCATGGAGCAATGCATCGTATATCAATCGCGAGAAATTTGATCGTGTTTTGTTGTGTTTTCTCCGGTATTTTCCAAGCTTTCTTTACTATTTTCTATCGATGATACTTCGTAGATGAAAAGCGTTGAATACTCGTCAAATTTTCGAAACTCGTCGAAAAACTCGACTAGCACTTTCAAAACTATCGAGATTTTCAAGATTTCTAAAACCACCAGGATTTTTATGAGTTTCGAACTTCGAATCGTGCTCGAGACGATTCGAGGTGTCTCAGATGTTATCGCTGCTTCTGACCAAAGATGATTTCGAAATCAACGAACGCGGTTGCGGCTGATCGCGAACATAGCCGAGATTTCTTGGATTTCCTAGAAACTCTCGTGACAATTGATCTCGCGGACGAAAGCCCACTTTCCGGAGGCAATCGACACGCTGCCACTTCATACGATAATCTCCGGAAACGTCTGTTGCGGTCTGATGGATCGCAACATCTCGAAATTAAATCCTAACTATTGCTACAAGCGAACGAAGAACAATCGCGAGAATAAGGAAAGAGAGAAACGGGAGATCGATAAGAGAATTAAATATAAATACAAATGAAGCAATAGAATAGCGACAAGAAGAACTTTTCGATTGTCGTATACGGATCAAGCCTGAGAATGATAAAGCCAGTTTCTTTTTCTGATAACGAAATACCATAGAAATGTGGAAAGAAAGGGCACTGAAACAATAAGAAGTCAGCTATTATTATATATATTTTGTACATATCTTAATTACCCACGTATCGAATCTTACGAAAGAAATCTATACTTGGAGTGGAAAAATTATAAAATTACCATAGAATGTAAAAAGACACGTAAACGGCGAACGAATTAATAATAGGAAATCTTTCATCGATAAGAGATTTAAATCGAATTCATCAAAACTGAGAAAGATAGACAGTTTTAGTATCCAACGGAGAAATTCGTTGCCACGTGCCAATATTAATTAACTATGAATTTATGAAACATGTGACCACTAATTAACTGCGAATTTACAATGTATTAAATAAATACCATGTAGCAACATTAATCAACTATAAACCTACAACATGTTCGAGGAAGAAATATTTCATTTTAAAAATTAACTCGACCCTCCGATTCAAATATCCTCCGCTTCCTTTCTGTTTACTCAGATTGCCAGAAAACGGAACTGTCTCCTCGCAAACAACAATTCCTCGATTCACCGGTGCAATGGTTTCTCTATATCCACGTTGATATCGACGTGGATCTGCCGCATTGTATTCCTGGTTCATAATCGGCTGGCAACAAAAATAATTTCGCCGTAGGAAGAACACAAAGAGCGACGCGATCTGCGATCGAAAACAAGAAAAACAAGCCATCGTTTTGTGGCTTTCAACTGAGAATTTTTCTACCTTTCGGTAGCGGCGTGCGGTATTCCACTCTTCAACGAGGCAAAGAGAAAGAACAAGCACGCGCGAATAAAAATAAAATACGCCGCGGGTCGCCGATTCGCTGTGTTCGATTCGCGCGCGCCTCGCGATAAAAGCCGCATCAGAGGGAAAAGCCTTTGATACACTCGCCACGAACGGTGTAACGACGTCGTTAAAGCCGTTTACCTGCGTACCAAGGAAACCTCTATTTACGATTCTTCTTTGGTACGCGTTCGTTACAGTTCTACAAATACCTTGAGTCAATCTATGAAGAAACGTTTTGCTCGATTTACACGAATTTAATGGCGAATAGACGTTCCGGGTTTTGTTTCCGCCAATGTTTCTCCGGTTCCGGGAATCGATTGATAAATTGAAAAAGAAGGAGAAACGTACGTTTGTATTTTTATCCGTTATTTATCTATTATTTATTCATTTATTTGTTTACGAGTTTATTTTGACCCGATCCTGTTAAGGATAAATTCGTATTTCTGTGAATGATCGCGCGAAGTAATGCTTGTATTTTTTCTAACGCGTTGAATTTCTAAATAATATGTTAGAGTCCATGGCAATGACGTAAATACTGACGTCTGTATGAAGATAATTCAACACGAAGTTCAATATTACAGCTAAAGATCGGTGATTATATTTTCGTTTGCTTTAGTACCTTTTGTTTCGATATTTGCTCCTATATGTTTAGGGAAGCTGATATATATTTGTAGATAAAACGCGGAATACGTAGATTAGAAAGTTTGTTCAAGAGGGAAAACTAATATGTATGTTAGCTTCATTAGCCTGATTTGGTTACTAAGGATTCTGAGAATTGGTTGATAAGCCGGCTAAGGAAAAATGTGAGTTCGTGTTTTCGTGATTACAGATATGTAATGATTGTATAACAACGATTTCCTAATGAGTAATATTTTTAAATAATATCTGAGAAAGTACGTTTATGATAGTGGTGAAAATACGTCTGTACGAAGATTAATTTAAACCAAAATTCGATGTCACAGCTCAGAATTAACCAATTAAGAATTAATTAGTATTTTTTTCATTCTACTTGAAATATCTTTTATCTAATATTCGGCTTTACGTTCTTACGGAAACCGATATACAGGGTGCTTAAGGTAATATCAATCAACGTCATTCTCTAAGCAACAGCAGTATCTTTCTGTCTCTCTGTGTGTCAAGCGAACAGATATCGAATAGGACGAAACGAAGTAATTCAGTCTAGTTGGGATTATTAAATGTGCGATGTAATATTGCAGTTATTTTATATTTGGGATTTTATATTTTCTAATGATGTCATTTGATGGATGAAATTGATATCATGCCTATCCGAAGGAGCAAAACAAAATTAATTAATAATTAAAGGAATTAATGTAACTCTTTTCTTTAGTATGCAAATCAGACTAATAAAAATAACATTTCAGTTTTTCTACTTAAACGAACTCTCCAGTCTACGTTTCTCACTTGGTACCTACCATTTATATAGGGTGGTTGGTAACTGATGGTACAAACGGAAAGGGGGTGATTCTACGCGAAAAAAGAAGTCGAAAATATAGAGTACAAATTTTTCGTTTGAAGCTTTGTTTTCGAGAAAATCGACTTTGAATTTTCGATGGAAAAATTAAAAAAAAATTTTTATTCTATATTTCCGACTTCTTTTTTCGCGTAGAATCACCCCCTTTCCGTTTGTACCATCAGTTACCAACCACCCTATATAAATGGTAGGTACCAAGTGAGAAACGTAGACTGGAGAGTTCGTTTAAGTAGAAAAACTGAAATGTTATTTTTATTAGTCTGATTTGCATACTAAAGAAAAGAGTTACATTAATTCCTTTAATTATTAATTAATTTTGTTTTGCTCCTTCGGATAGGCATGATATCAATTTCATCCATCAAATGACATCATTAGAAAATATAAAATCCCAAATATAAAATAACTGCAATATTACATCGCACATTTAATAATCCCAACTAGACTGAATTACTTCGTTTCGTCCTATTCGATATCTGTTCGCTTGACACACAGAGAGACAGAAAGATACTGCTGTTGCTTAGAGAATGACGTTGATTGATATTACCTTCTGCACGAACCAACAGCCTAATCCCATTCTGCCATATCAAAATTCCATCGATCAGATGAATATCTTGCAGATCACGAGATCGACGATCGAGTTGATCGCCTCGATGTTTCGAGGCGCATGAATCTGAGATTGCGTGATATTACTTACAATTTGCTTGGCCAGTTTCTGCATTCCGCTGACGTCACTTGATGGCGCATCCTCTTCCCTCGCTCTGACGATCGCTGAGAGATACGCATCTGCACGCAGTCTCGATCACTCGGATGATCCACGCCTGAGATAACGTTCGTCTATCCTAGATCGATCTGGTCTGATCGTTTCAAGAGGTCTGTAACGTTCAAAACGAATTTAAGAAACCCGTTCCCGTAGTCGTCTGTTGTATTTATTGCTCGTTTTGTTCATGAAATCGACGCTGGTTTATCGCTCGTTTCGTGCAGTACACGAAGAATGAGAATTTGTAAAAGTGTGCAATATCGACGCTCCTCTTTTACTTTGAAACTTGTTAACTTCTGACGAACTTTTCGTGAACTACGATAGCCTCGTTGTGAACTATTAAACGTTCTCGCTACGCGATTAACTTTTTATTTATTCGTTAGACGTTCGTTATTCTTAGAAGGACAGTATGAAGGAAAATCGCGATCATCTCGCTACAAACTGTATTTAGTGCCCGTTGTGTTTCAACCGCGCCATCGAAATTCTATTACGGAAAACCAAAATCAAAAATTCGATGATCCGCATTCTGTAAAAATCAGCATTGTTTTATCGTATCTTGTATTTTATCTAATAGAAAATTGTATATTCTCAATGATTAGAAAAAGGCAGGTTTATTCCTTCTTTTTCTTTTTTCTTTTTAAGAATATCTATATTCACGATATCTGTACGATAATAGTTTATTCAACGATTACAATATCGAAGTAGAAACGCTGCAAAAATCGTACCACCGTAAAAAGTCGATAAGTTAAACGCAAAGCAACATTAGCTATTCTCCGTCATTGACGACAAATGATTAAAAGTGTGTTAACCTCGGGGATAAACCTGCCTTTTTGATAACGTTTTATTAGAATTCGATAACGTTCTAGATACTCGTTTTATGAAAAGTCACGAAATTAGCGATCGAGTCGCCAGTTTCGTAACGATGTTTCGCGCAACGTGATCGCGGTCGTTCTTTATCGTCCGCGGCAACGATCACGGGATCTGTACGCCGCTTTTCAAGCCTCCACCAACATAATCGAGATCCTCGAACGGTACTACGTATAGGAGGAAGGCAGGAAAGGTCACGGCTCTGACCCATTTCGACGTTTTATCGGCCTACTACGCGAGCAAAGTTCGCGTCTCGCGGTGCACGAACTGGTCCGCGCTTCGTGGAACGAGATTACACGCATACGTGACTTCCGTTTTCTCGCCTCTTGTTTTTCCACCGAACGTTCTGCCCTCCTTTATTCCCCTCTCTTTTATTTTATTATTCTAGGCGCGGTGGAAATTTCAAAAATCGCGAAATATTCTCGACATTTGCGAGCTGTGAAATCGAATAAATATCGTTGGTGATGTTTAGAAGGCTAAACGAAGATTGACGTGTGTATGTCTGATTATTGTACATATGGTGGTACAAGCGGAAAGGGGGTGATTCTACGCGAAAAAGGAAGTCGAAAATATAGAATAAAAATTTTTCGTTCGACGCTTTGTTTTCGAGAAAATCGACTTTGAATTTTCGCTCGGTACGCGTGCACTTTATCGCGTCTCGTTATAACGGATCTCACTGTAGATTTTTAAAAAAATTAAAAAAAATTTTTATTCCATATTTTCAATCACTCCCTTTCCACGCGTACCAACCACCCTGTATATATGTATTAGGTTTTGCTAAAAGCTTTTCTCGTTTTATAAGGAAATAACAGATGCATCACATTATTCGTTTCATATTGTTTTTCTTTATATTATTCTTATTGTCGTCTTATTATTGCTGTTATTGTTCTATTGGAACAAAACGGATGGATTCAGTAAAATAATACAATGCAATAAATACTGTGCGTTTATTATTTTCTTATAAAACAAAAGAAACTTTTGAGACGATCTAACGTATATACGATCATCAACACAACAGGTGTCTGTAGAGATTTATGGAAATATTGGGGAAAAATTTGAAAGGTAAAGACCAACGTGTTTATGTGTTATTAACGTGTGCGATTATCGAAGTATGGAACAAAATGTATTATCTGACCGTAGATTTAAACGAGCTGCGATTATCGAATAAGGGTTTCAACAAGATTTTTAGAAACAGTGGCAAAGAATTCTGTGTGAAAGTAAAACTTGAGAGTAGAAGCCAATATATTCGTATAATTATTGAATTAAAAACAAAATTCTCCTAGTATAACGATTTTATTGGATCGATACATCTTTTCGTACGATAAAAGCGAAATTTATTACAAATTACGGGATAAATAATGACTTGAGAAAATATTTTGTTAAATCCTGGCGAATGACGTTATATTGGCCATGGATTTCGCAGAATTGGAATTTATTTCAATAGTTGGCCTTTGAAAATATTTCGCGATATTCTTGTTTATATAGTGATAGTGATGAGAAAAATGTTTATGGTATATCTGAGTCGTATAAAGTGCAGTCTTCAAGGTAACTCCTTATAAAATAAATAATCTAAATTCGCCTTCAGTCGTCTCCATAAATTAACCATTAACGAGCAACGAGCAAAAAATCCACGCATCTTCCGATATATTAACCGTGCATCGATAGAACAAGTCGTTTTTTTTTAAATAAAAATTGATCTTCCACGAAATATATTTCCGAATGGAATTTCAGTCTCGGATTCCTCTGCCCAAATTTAGCGTTTGTATCGGGAAAAGTTTGAAACATTCGACTCGACAAACGACTGTAATGCAACAAAAGAACATCAGCAAGTATCCTGGAAATTTCCTGCAATTTCTTTTGGAAGCCTGGAGCGATAAAGAATATTCGAACAGGAGAATTGAAACCATCGATGACCTTCGTCAGAAGGAATTTTCGTGAACGTATTCGAACGATTCTCGTGCACAAGCTGGCAGAAAGTGTTCGACTATGTAGGCTGACTCACGACGAAATTTTATCTTGGCCGGCGATTTGCCAAATATCGAATCGTCGCTTGTAGCTTTCAGTAGCTTTCTCTCAACCGAAACGATACTTTCGTCCTCCGATTCCTCTTGCTCCACGGTCCATGTTGACTGCCAAGGAAAATTCGTTTAGACGCGGTTAACCACGGTACACGTAGTGGAAGAAGCGTCGCGGTGTTTGTATCGATTACTCGTTAAAACCATCGCATCGTCGATGTTTATGCAATGTTTTTGCGGCTGAGGAAAATCGGAGCTGTGGCATTTTTCAGCGGCAACCGCGAATATTTAATCGTTCGTTCGATTTATCAGAGGCGTTATCGTCCGCGATAGTTTGGCACACTTGTGACGAAAATAACTGGAACTAAATGCTTGGAGTTTACGAGTTACAGCGGCGGACAAAAGAAAATTTATAAAATGAAGAATGAAATAAAAGGATGTTATAATTTTACAAAATGAACTTATATTTAATAAGAACGAATGAATAAATATAATATAATACCACGGAATAAACGACCGTTACCATAACGAGTAAATAATTTTTAGTACAAAAATTTGCGATGTATCGATTAAAAATTTTCTTCTATCCTCCATTGTATTTTCATTTTCCATTGTGTCATATTATCATTCTCCCATTTGATTATCAAGCGACGATAAAATAAGAAAAATCAATAAAAACCTACGTATCATGTTTTTCTCCCATGATCTTCGAAACATATAGTTCCTTTTTCTACGTGCTGTGTTTGACAGCAGATTAAAAATACGCTTAATACGTTTAAACAAAAGAAAAAAGACGCATGTTCCGTCATTTGCCTGGTTAAAGAGTGCTCGGGACATTTCGCGGATGTGTATTTATGAACGTCGACCGAACAACGCAGAATGTGTAGTGATACCGTCTTCAATTGGTCTCGTTCACGAAGACATTCGCGTCTCGCGTTTTACACTGATCGTATCTTAAAGCTCGTTACAAACGGTATTCGATATCTTCTAGATTTTACCGACATCGTTCCGCTGCGTCTTGTCATCGAGCTCGTATAAATTTTTATGCCCCATGGTTGCTCTATTTCCGGTTTACAATAGAGTGTAATCATGTTTGTGTTTGATCGACGTCGTTTTCTGAAGCAACGTAGTTTCGGCAAGTACGGAGGAATTTACACGATTGTGGTAAAATAAAAAATTTATTATCAATCCCGTGTAGCCGTCTTTGCGTACAAAGAGAAAAAAGTCATATTTCAAAGAGTCATATTTTCCGATTTTTATAAAAAAAAAAAAAGTGATTTCAGAATTCGATTCTGTATTATTAAAAATAGTTTCGAATTAACTACGCACTGTATACTTTTGCAATATTCAATAAACATATGTTATGTACAATAACGTACAAAATAAAGATTACAAAAATCATAATTTTTAATAGTTGAAAGAACTCTCCATTCGTGGTCTATCTTTTCTTCATTTTTGTTGTATATCTATGGCCGTAAAAGTGGAAATTTGCAGAAAAATCCTTTCCATTCTGAAATCGTATTCTAATGATAAAATTAACAGGCGATGCAACGCACGTGCAGCTATTATAGAAAAAAAGTACAACAAAAGTACAACAACCTTACTACTGTAATAAAACCACTCTCTTATCGCACTGCCCGGCAAAAAAGAAATTAAAATCTCCTTGCCCATGTCCAGAGAGATATAAATTTCCGCGAAAATCCTCCGCCCTGAAATCCCACTCTGGCGATAAAATTAGCCCGTTGATCCAATGAACGCCGAACTCCGTAAAAAGAAAGTAATTGCAAATTTTTAATCGCGATACAAAGTACACGACAAACTTGCTTATACGCGTGCTCTCTTATCACGCTTCGCAGCAAAAACGAAAACCATTAAAAAAGCGACGCTTCCAAAGAGACGAAAAAACCCATAAAACGAGGCAGGGCCTATCTCTGGCGAGCACGAAAACCCCTAAAACGCAACCGCGTCCATGACAACCTTATACAATCGTGTCTCTATGGTCTGTTATCGCATACCAATATGTACTACGCTATATACGTGAAAAAAGAAAAAAGGACAAAAAAAAAAAACAAAGAAAAGAAAAATAGAGGGACTAGGAGTGTTGGTTAAAGAGAGAAGAGCAGAGTGGAAGCGAGATATAACGTGGTGCACGTGTGTGGCTGTTGTTTCAGGTTGCAGCGAGGACGAGGCAGCAGGTGTCGTGAACGTGGAGGTGGGCGGAGGTTGCGCGGCCGGGGCGCCAACCACAGGAAGTGGCGTTGGAGGTGGTAGCGGCACAGGTAGCGAAGCCGGTGGTGGTGGTGGAGGCGGTG
>NT_177143.1:158928-300663 GCF_000188095.3 Bombus impatiens | reverse complement strand
GGTGGTGGTGGTGGAGGCGGTGGTGGAGCAGGAACAGGAACAGGAGGAGGCGGAGGAGGCGTTCGTGGCGGCGGCGGTAGCGGTGGCGGCGAGGGCGGATCGACGAAGCAGGGTGGCGAGAAGTGTCCCCAGTGCGGCTTCCTCTGTCGGGACGTCCACGTGCTTCAGCTCCATCTCGAGGACACGCACAAGACCCCGTACGCCATCGACAAGAACGATCTCAACGCTCAATTCCCTCAAGTGGTGAGTGAAACTAACGTCAAGGACGAGAGGACTCCATTGTTCCTTGTGTATTATTGATCATGCGCGACCGGCCTGCGAATTTTCCATTTTACTCGTCTGTCCCTTTTTGGCTTTGTTTGGTCTTCCTTTTTACCTACGGTATTTTCTATTCCCTCTTCGCGTTTTGTAGCACAATCTCGATATATATTCGCTGTTTTTCCTTTCTTCTTCCTCCGAAATTCTGTTTTAATAGGAATGATATTAACGACTACGATGGGGGAAAAGAGAAACAAGGAAATTAGGTTTTCGAGAACAGAGAGACAGAGTTGACGAAGAGACTGACGAATCTTCTTTTTGCGTAGAATGGTTTCTTTCTTCGTTTCTCTTTGGAAACCGTTTTCCCTTTACGGCCTTTCCTTTCACTTCTCTTGAAAGGAGCGATATATTCGTTATGAGATGACGACGAGGAATAGCTTGCAAAAGAAGGAAGTTGAGACGCAGTCGATGATATTATTTCTTCGTTTTTGTAGATAGATACTGTTTTTCGTTCTTCTTGTTCTTTCTCCTCCTTCCCCCTTTCTTTCTTTCTTTTTTTTTAATTTTCTTTTAAGAAAAACGGTATTGGTTACGATGACGGAGAATGGTCTGTAAAAGAAGGAAGGGAATTGGGTTGTTGAAAGTTGAGAGGCAGTTGACAATAGAGTTTTATGAACGAGTAGCTCGTGAAATCCAGATTGTCTTTTATATTACATATTTATACGCTGTTGTTTTATTACGTTTATTTCTTGCCTATCTTTATATAAGTAGACGTAATACACACTGGATGCACGATTCGTCATTAAGTTTATGTAAAACAGTATACTGGCCGGCGCACCTGTGCGATTATAAGATTCAAAGTAGCTCGTTCTCGTGATTAAATACTCGATTCTGCTTTGACTTTACTTTGATATTTCAGCTTGCCTTTGTTACTCTTCGCAGTTGACGGTCCCGGTTGAGATTACGGTTTAAGAACAAAGAGATTTTTTGTGCTATTCTAATTATACCGAGAATTTGCACTATATCGCAATTATCGTATTAAAGGAAATATTAAATTTATTAAAAATTCAACAAAATTACAAATAAATTCTGGAAATAAAATTATAAGCATAGTAACTCGAAATAGTAACTTTAAATGATAAAATAAATTTTTACGTATAAGTAGTTAGTGAAAAGATATGTATTTATTAATAAGGATCGAATAAACGCGATGAAATTAATCGATAGATTTTTTCCAGTCCTGCAGGGTGTGCAGCAAGACTTTTGCTAACGTCTACCGACTCCAGAGGCACATGATCAGCCATGATGAGAGTGCCGTGCTTCGTAAGTTTAAGTGTCCCCATTGCGAGAAAGCCTTCAAGTTTAAGCATCACCTCAAGGTACTACGAGTGCACCCTTATTTTTCATTTCTCATTCGTACATCGTTATTTCCGTTCTTTGCTTTCCTTCTCATAATCTATTTTCACACAGCACTGCCTGACTTTGATATAGTTTTCTCCTGTAACCGAAACGAATGAATTCTTCCAAATAGAATTTCTCTGTATATAATTTCAACTTTCTTCGTTTCTCTTTTTTAGTTTTTATTTTTCGAAGGAGAAGAAAAAAAATTATTGTACGTAGAATGCATCGATTGACATATTTGCACCGGAACGAATATTCCTCGAAGTTAATTTTATTCGTCTTTAGTTGATAAACGCTAGTTCACGCTAGACTGCGGTTATTTATGCAGATTCGTAGTTTCGTTAATAAAATACAACGAAACAGATCGTTACATTCGATACGATACAATATTTTATAGAATTCAAAGTATTCATAGAATCGATAACGAAAAGAAAGATCAACTAGAACGTTCGTTATCGCTCGATCTTTCGTACGATATAGAAAAATGTTGCATATTATCGTATCACGTTGCATGTTTTTACAGTTTGAAATTTCGAAATTCGAATGGATAAAAAATTCACGGTCTAGCGATTGCACCATCGATTCATATACAACTTCCTTTTTTTTTCCTCTCCTCCTGATTTCAATTTCGATTTTCATCTTTATCTTTGTTCTCAGGAGCACCTTCGCATTCACAGCGGTGAAAAGCCATTCCTATGCAACAACTGCGGCAAGCGTTTCTCCCATTCGGGCTCGTATTCGAGTCATATGACCTCGAAGAAGTGCCTGATAGTAAACTTAAAAAAATCCAGGCATACGAATGTGAGCAACGTGGATCGTGGTCCGAAAAAGGCGCAACAACCCCTGCCGCCAGGGCGGCGCGAGGTCGATCTGCTCGCGGCGAATAATAACACTTTCCTCCCTATTCTGCCGAAGCTTTCACCCTCGGATTATCAGGAGATACAACGGGAAGGAGCGGGTGAGGGTCGATAACGCCATTCTATTTCAACCGCAATCGTCGTCGTGCACCTTGAACGATCCGACTCCGTGAACTCGATTCGTAATCGAATCCTAACACAAAACACAGAATTCTGCTTTCAATCCTATTTAGAGTTTACGTCGTTTGCAATCGAATATCGACGTTGTTGAAATTTAATCGTTTATAGAAAGTTTCTGAGGCTTTTGTATTTAGTTAAATCAAATTATGGAAAGAATATATGGAAGACGTATTACAATGCAAGACGGTGTAAACCTGCTTGCAATTTTATCGTGGTTTATGTTATTTAGAATTGGATACCAACATTGTTGAAATTGAGCCGTGAATCATGAAAAGAATTCTTATTTTTGCTGTTAAATAGACATGGAATATTCGAAGAGAAATTGATTAGAATTAGGCAAAACTCGTTCGAAAAAGTTCGAAATGTTACGTAGACGAGAGAGGATGATTTAAAGATGATACAAATCTACAGATCATTGGTTTAGTAGTTGCAATAATCGTGTGTAATTGTTTGTTGTATCGAACAATGTGAAAATAATGATTTCAGGTATTTACGATATGCCGACCCTTCTGCCACAAATGATGGGCTTCGGCAGCTACTTTCTGCAGGCATCCTTGGGCAAGATCTTAAATCAGCTACATTCCAAGAGATTGGACGAGGTAGCCGAGAAATTCGAGTCTCATCGGGAGCTCATGAGCCCGTCGACGGCGGACTCTGAGGGCACGGAGGGCACAGAGGGTAAGGAATCACCAGCACCGACCGATCCTCAGGGTCTTGACGCGGTTCGACGTATCCTTGAAACGGTGAACACCTCCGTCACGAAGCAACTGCTCGAGGCGAACGTGAGGAAACTGTCCACCTCGCCGGCCACGATGAAACGAGAGTTCGAGGAGGATTATCAAGTAAGATCAGATCATTGTTTATATTGTTACAAATATCGTGCAGTGAAGAAAGTCTAGTTCGACAGCGCAGAATTAAAGAGACGATTAAATTTTACAGATCCGTTCTTGCACGATTGGATTAACGTCGTTAGTGGAATTTTACAAGTCACGAATTACAAATGTTAATAGATATCCTTGCATAACAATGACAAGTTTGGTTTAATAAAACAAATGGAATTCTACGAGTAGGTTTTACGGTTAGCGCTTGTCGAAAGATTAGAAAATTGTAAAAAAAAAAAACTACAACTCGTGAGTTGTCTATTTACTCTAATATCAGGTGATTAGGTGATAAATTATTGTGCAAGTGGACGCAGATATCGAGAAGTTCTAAAGTTAGTTATTAGATTTATCTATAAATAAATTCGCGTGACGAAGAAACCAGGATTTGTAACAGTATCGTTAGATCTTTCTAATTCGATCGAGTTTGTAAAATAATGGGAAGAAACGAAAGAAAGAGTTTAGATTCTAAAGAGTGATTTATTAACGAGACTTCCCAATTCTGTTAACCACGTGGTTCTTTACTTCTTAATGCTGATTGACGTGTCGTAAACTCGTTAGACGAGTGTCATAAACAGTCTAAGTATAAGACGGATGAGGTCAATACTCCTCCAACCCTTTGTAAGCTTACCCCAAGATTATATGAAGGTCATTATTGTGACACATAAAATCTCCTAAATATATCAATATAAAGAATCGATTATTACAATTTAATGGTCTGTAGAAAAATATTGTAACAGCTACGTTTATTGATTGAAACAATTCTTAGGGAATTTTCCTCAAATTAATCTAAATTTCCTTATTCCCTTGTTTTATGCTTTACACGTTCGTTCGAAAATTACAATTTCTGATGTATTTTAAAAAATCACGAATTTCTGCAATCAAACTAATAACAAAGATTTCAGGAGTTCTCTTCCAGATTACTTTGTATCGCTTAACTGATCTCTCCTTAAAGTCATTGCTAATTGACCTAACTATCACAATTCGCTATTTCAGCCACAGAAAAACACAAATCCCTTAATTAGCGATGAATATATTGGCACAGGATCAAGACAGCGAGATGTCCAGCGAGATGGCACATTATCCAGACTGGTCAGCAGCGGATCAATATGATTCGCAGAGTGAAGGTTTGGCGGCGAAGCTTGAGGATGTGAATCAACCCAGTGCGAAATCAGGTTACAAGAGAAAAGCGGAGGATAGCTCGGAGGCGGACTCGGAGGACGAGGAGGATGGTACACAGACGCACAATGATAACGGAAGAAGAGTCAGGGCTAGATCGTTGATAGACGATGAACAATTGGCTGTTCTCAAGGGTTACTATGCCATTAATCCTCGACCCAAGAAGGAGGAGATCATCATGATTGCCAATTACATCAATTTTCCTACTCGTGTCGTACAGGTGCATATTTTTCCTCAAAAGATTCTCCAAAAAAGAAATCTTACCCGATTAACTCCTTGTCTTATGACTCTTTTTAAACGAATGCTTGTTTTCCATTGCTTCAACACCATGTTCAAATTTATACATAATAACGTTCAGTTTGAAGAAGTGAAACTAAAATTAGCGTTGAAACTAAAGTTTGTTAGGAATAGAATTTTTATTTGTTTGAATTGGAACTGTTATCGCAAGAAATAATGGCAATGTAAAACAATAATATGCTTTTAAAAGAATCATTCAGAACATGTCATGAATACGTTATTTAATATTCAGGTTTGGTTCCAAAATTCCCGAGCGAGGGACCGACGAGAATCGAAGATACCACCTCTAGTACCATTGGCAAATCCGACCAGTCAGACCGCGTACGAACAACCATTAGATTTGTCGAAGAAAGAAGCTCTCACAGAGACGGCGTGCAAAGACAGTGAAACTGTTTGTGCAAAATTCACATCGTCGTCTCCCGTTGAACCGAAAAACGATAATGCGCCATCGCATAATCAAGACGCGGATGATCTGGAGGATTCGCCACTCGTTATCGACGAAGAGACCACCGATTCTGTAGAAACGAAACGTACGGCCCCGATGGGGGGAGAAATTGTTCCGAAGGTAACGATAACGCTGGTTCTAACGATTACTATTAAACTGCGAATATCTATGCATTTGCGGAAACTTTAAATCCAGCACTTTACTTTAAATGCGAAATATTTACAGTCAAGTAATTGCTTATTTGTATTTATAAAAGTATGAGCTTGCATAAAAATTCGCGGTCTACGTATAATACAAAAATGAAGTACATATAGAAAATAATTAATAAGATAGTAAAAATGTGTTATATTAGGCGTAAAGAAGTTTGCTGTTATATTTTATATGTCTCTATTTTAATGTTGCATAATTTGTATATTGAATATTGCTGTGCTAAGTATATTATGAAGTTCCGTATTTGCAGAGTCAACCTCAGACAAATGTAAAGAACGAAAGTGAAAACACGAATCAACCAGAGGCTTCGCCAGCAGCAGAGATCGAGCAGGGTGTCTACTTCTGTGATCGGTGTGACAAAACATTCTCCAAGCACAGTTCCCTAGCAAGACACAAATATGAACATTCCGGTATGCATTTAAATGTTACTCTCTTCATTTCTACACATTAGAAATTAACGTATAGAAAATTCTTATCTTTTTATATTTGAAACATTATTTAATAACGTTAATATTCAACTAGTAAGCAGAGCTTCCCAAGCTTTTTAGGGGTCGAGACCCATTTTCGAAAATGATAATTTTTCCCGACCCACCCAAAAAGCAGCTCGGTGATCCGCCAGTCGGTTACAAACCACACTTTGGTCTTCTATGATGTAGATAATATTAAAAGATCGGATGAATATCCACAGGGCAAAGGCCGTACAAATGCGTGGAGTGCCCAAGGGCGTTCAAGCACAAGCACCATCTGACCGAACACAAGCGACTGCACAGCGGCGAAAAGCCCTTCCAGTGCTCCAAGTGCCTCAAGCGCTTCTCTCACTCCGGCTCCTACAGCCAACACATGAATCATCGTTACTCTTACTGCAAGCCGTATAGAGAATAGAAGTATTCCCGTTTAGTTGAAACGAAAACTCTCTCGCTGACTTAGCTAAGTATGTACGGTCCTTTTTTCCTTCTACGACAAGGGACTCAGCATTTAATGAAGAAAAAGAAGCGAATTTAAAAACGGGAAATAATATTATATCTCGCGACAAAATAAAACGCCTGGGAACCACGTTAGGAGAACGACAAGTACACCTAGCGACGAATTTTTCCAAACGCGATCTCGCGCACGCATTTTACCCGCGAAAAGGCTTGCGTTAAACACAGCAAATAATAATCAAAGCCTAAAAAATATATTTAACTGGAGAAGGAAACGCATGTTGATCGGAAAGGAAAATGAAAAATGAAATGCTATTCTGAAGAAAAAAGAAAAAGAATAGAAGATCGAATGATACGTTGTATTAAAAAGATTAAAGAAGATAGCGAATGAGACTCGATAGTCGCGACTCTCCTGTTCAAGCAAACAACATCGTCCAAGTGTCACGTGAGTTTCTTCTCAAGTTCGTTCTCGCTGAAATAAAGAAAGGAGCTAAAAATGATAAAAAAAAAGGAAGCAGAAAAGCAAAAAGCAAAAAAAAAATGAATTCGCAGCGACCTTGAGTCGACGAGAATTAAAAAAAAGGAAACCAAATACGCAACGGTACCAAAAATGCATAATGCAATAATCTATTATATATTATATATAATATACATAATATTTTAGTATTTTTATTAACAAGATTATTATATATACCATGACAATAATAAGGAAACTAATTAACGTACAAATTTGTTAGCCACGTTCGCACGGGGCACGCGATGTAATTCAGTCGCGACGCGCAAATTGGCGAAGGGATATGGTGACGTGATTTGAATGTTTCATTTTTGACCGAGTTGCGCGTGTGCAGTTGTACATTTAATAACGAACGAATTAAAATTCAAAGTAATATCCTGTACTGGAAAGTAACAATGTTTAAAAAGTGCAGAAACCATTTTCTAGATATTTTTACCAAATAATTAATTTACAAGAAAGGAAGGAAAGTTAAAAGTGGTGGAAAAATAATCTTTCGTTTCTGAGACATCCAATCGAATGATATTCTTCAGCCTTAATTCCTTCGTTCGCTAATCTTTTGGAACAGCACGAAGTTTGAAACATATTAAGAATTCAAAGTATAAAAATTCATATTACTAAAAAGACAAAAAAAAAAAAAAGGATAAGTGCGCGCGTGCAATTGGATAAGAACGAACACCAAAGGTAAATGCTGGGAAAGGTTGAAGCACCGGACAAAAAGAGAATACATTTGAATTTAAACCGCTAAACTGAGAGAGCTTAAACGCAAATTCCGATGAATCGCTGAGAACGGAGACTAGAATTTCTAGTCGCCTGGTCTATCCTCATCGTCGAGAGAGCTTTTTTCAAGCTCGATGCAGGAGGATTCGGCCAAATTACGATTTATTATAGCGTCGAGGTGTTTCTGGGCCTTATCTATCGGTGATCGATGCCATAACGTATAATTTTCGATTCTTGTGTACTTACTTTAAATCCAAATCACATCTTCGTATATTTCCATAATGTTACGTGAGAGATTCATATATTTCAAGTTCATTTTTTTTTGCAGATCTCACGATAGTTTTATAATACCAATCGTATATAAATTAGTTCTTACTCTCAGTTATTAACACTAGAACTATCAAATATGTTAAGATGACCGTTTCTAGCTTTCTTTTTTTTTTTTTTTTTTGTTTGTAATTACTAAAAACACGTAAAAGCTTTTGATAAAATTAATGTTAACGTATATTTGGATCGAAATACGATTATATACTTGTACTTTACTTTTATCATACTACCTTAATTACAATTATTTATATATTTGTATTTTATATAGTTCTAGTGTTAATTTTAATAATTATTTAAGTATTTTGTACATTGTTTTCTCTTTCTGTAAGTTAAATTTTCTTTATTTTCTTAAGTTATTCAGACATACGATAAGTAAAGCTTCAAGCAATGCACGTATTTCTCGATTTATTCAACATTGTTATTATTTAATATTTGAATCTCCGCGTATCATCCATTTACGCTAAAAGGAAAAGATTTAGAAAAACGAATGTTTCGCATCGTAGGAAGAAACAAAAAAAATGCCTTAGACATTCCGTAAAAATCAACGCGCTACCGGTGCTCCTTTTTTAGTTATTCATAGATCACGAAACATCACCATGGCCTCTCGTACTTTTTGTAGAGCTCATATGGTCTCGTTGTCATCATAAGAGATTTCAATTGAACCCGACGAGCTCATCACATTTGTTTCTGGCGCCTGAAAGGGAAATGGCATCGAGAACCTTGCAATACAAAAAAAAAAAGAAAAGAAGAAAAAAAAGAAATATAAAAGGAAAACATTGAGAAAAAGTCCCTTCACCGAGATCCGGGCCCCGATCATAAACTCTAAGTATAATATTAAAATGCTTCCAATACTGTACTATTAAAACAGAAAAAAAATTATTATTACACAATTTTTATGATTTTATTCGTTCGGACGCGTAGGTAAGCGATATATATAAATATATATATAATCTACAGATCGATAATACTCGAGAATTGTATTTTATAACGGTTTATGCCTCTTTTTATTTACACGTACCACGAGTGACAAGTGATATATATATATATTATATTATATAAATATATATATTGTTATTGATAAAAAAAATTGATAAAAAGAAACGACGACTTATACGGGGATACACGGCAGAAAAAAAGAAAAGGTGTAACGTTTAAAGGGCCGCGCCAAAAAAAGTAGTGTCGTGTTCGGCCGAGCGGGGCGCCACCGTTGCATTTCCTCCGCGTCTAGAAGCTCCGGTTATCCGCGACAGGCATCGTGTCCGTACTACGAGATAAAATGGAAAAAATCCAGATATGATGCTTATAATACTCATTTATTATAGTGTTAATAGTTAAGAAATATATTTTTATATTATTATAATATTACGACACGATATATTATATATATAGTACTAATCGATCGCCGCGGATCCGTGAACCCGCGACGACGAGTCTGTTCCTCGGCTGGTACAGATACGCGAGAATCTTCTATTTTTATTTTCTAGTTTTTGAGACTCGATCGTAAACGATTCAACGTTCCTGTGCAATCGCTTTGTTATTTTTCTTCGTTATTTCTCATCATTACGTGTTATGTTCTCTATCTTTTTTCATTAATTTGTTTTTATTTGTATAATTTCTTTTCTTTTTTAAGGATCTTTTTAATTGTTGATATATATAACAATTTACCGGCATTCCTTAAGTATTTTTCCTTTCTATGATTTTACACAAAAATTTGTATTCGTACGTTAAGTTTCGTCGGTTATCGATTTTCAATTATATATAATTATTCTCACTCTGAAAAAAAAACGCCTCGATTCTGTACTTTCGAATACTTTCACGACCAACGGGTTTAGAACATCAGGAAGAAAAAGCAGGAAATTTACGAAGACAATATTGCATACGTATAAGTGACTAAATGAAGAATAAAAAAATTATATATATAAATATAAATATATAAATATATTAATATAGATATATAAAGATAGAAATATTTGCTCTGATTCGGGAGTATTTGCAACCTGCTCGCCTCGATGTATGTATGTACGTACTATTAAAAATAACAGACACAGACTACAGCGTAATTTTTGCCAGCTTTCGCGCATCGGCATCGGTTATGTCTCCGTTATTTCCTAAACTATTACGTGAAAACTACGTAAAAAAAAAGGAAAAAAAGATGAAGTAATTAAACTAAAAGTGAATAGTAACTCATATGAGCATGATGAAACAAAACGAAATATGAGAAAACGAGGAGAGAAATACGAGAAAAAAGAAGAAAAAAAATTGTTAATGATTGTTGATGCAACGATTTAAAAAAAAAATGAGCACCGTACGATGCCTTCCGTGAACGACCGAGCTTGCCTAGTTACCGAAATAATATAGAAATTCAATGATTCGATCTCGATATGAATTCTCTCGTCGAAAGTAACGCTATCCCTGCGATGCCTCTTCCATCTGTCGAACGATTGTTTCCTGTAACCGCAGACAATAAATATAAAGCGAGTAAATGGCGTGCCATAAACGAATCTTCGTAAAGTTGTAAAGAACACTACGATACCGACACGTAGAGCATATGTACCTCTATATTCGTGTTTGATTGAAAAGTGTTCTAAAACGAATTCCATGAGAGTATATATTGTGATTTTTCTCTAAAGAGGGAGATGCACGTGGGGATAACAAACATATTCGCTTTAAATTGTATTCGACGAACACTGGTGGTTATGCCATCGAGCTTTCCATGACTACGTTACATAAGCACCAGAATCGTGCGTGTGTGCGTGTATTGCGTGTATGTACACCAGAAAAATACTCGGAAATAAAATACGGCAGGACAATAATAATACCGTTTCTTTTTAGAAATTAGAGAGCGTAAGCATTAATTACAATAGTACATATAATATATATATAAAAATTGTAAGTGTGAAAAAAAGGATAAATTTGCTAAATGCAGAGAGGTCTGCACGTGTACGCACAAGCGCATCCCTTGCGTGTACGTGGATACACGTGTGTACACGGCACAGCATGTATGTACATAGGTAATACATTCGTAAGGTTACATTTAGTCGCCAGGAATAGCGATGCGGATGTTATTGTAACAGTGAAGTGTAATATGCGGTAGATACTTTGAGAGGACGGTAGGGGAAAAAAATATAAAAACCGGAAGGTTCCAGCTGCGTAGTGGATGCAGTGCCTTCTCCGGGTGAAATGATCTCGTGGTGTTGAAGCGAGCGGTTGCAAAACAGCTCGATAAGCAATTTGCATTGTATAATATTTTAATCTAATATTTTAATCTAAATTTCAACGAAAATTTATCGCTAAGAATTATAATTATACCAGTTTCGTTTTAGATCGACGTATTTTTAAGTTATTTTTCGTCTTGCAATACAGTCGCCAAAATAAGGGGCATGAAATTGAATTCAAAACGAATTTCAGGATAATAGTCACTTTTTGGAGAAGGAGTATATATATTCTTATAATTAAAAGTATGTTATTCTAACCAAAACGATCTCCTTTTAAAGTTCGATCGTTGATAATGGGCATTTGAGATAGAGAAACAAAATAGAGAAAAAAGAAGAAGGAAAGAAATAAAAAGTATAATGGAAGAGGGAGGATGTTGGAAGGATCGAACACTGCGCGCACTACGCGGCGAACTTTCGAAGCACGAATCGATGAATTTGGTTAAAACGGAAACGGGAGCCGAACCTGTTACACACTGCGGAAAGAAGCAGCAGATAAAAAGAAAATGAAATTTAAAAAAAATAATGTATTGTGACGAAGTTCCATCCATAATAAAATAAATGAAAATATTATACAGTTAGGCCGACTTTTCCGCCAGTTCGTGCCTTTTTTCTGCAGGGAGAGAGAGTGCAGTTTTGGAATCGATCTGAATGATGTATGCTATTGATGTACCGCCTACTAATAGAAAAACATGGATAAGGAACAGGAAAGAAAGAAAGAATGAGACAAAGAAATTGAGGAGGAAGGGTATAATGTTAGAATCGTTAACGATCTTAGAGATCGTGATGAAAATATGGGCGGACAGAAGGGACAGGATATGAGGAATTAATTACGGGAATAGATCGAACGAGTTTATGTTTGACATGATGACAAAGTATGTGTCCTGTAATGCATTATTCTCGAAGAACATTACGAGCACGCAAAATTATGTCAGACGTTGGTGAGAGAGAACAACAAGCAACAAATGAAAAGAAACGAAAGGAGAAAAGAGGTGCGAGATTAAATGTGTAAACAGTCGAAACTGAATGACATGAATGAAGGGAGAGAATGAGAAGGAATGTGTGTGCGTGTGAAAGGAAGAACGGGAGGGAGAGAAAGTAAGTGAGAGAAAGAATTCTAGCAATTGTTGAACGTTCATTAAATTGTCCTCGTTTCACGATGTAATAAAGGCTATTTTACTTTGACATCGATGTTACATTTTTTACTTTACATATATTCCTTGTACCTTAGGTTTTGGGTTTGAGGACTGGTATATCAAGATACGAAGATATAATCAAATATTATTCCCTTTAGAAATATGTACTACATCAGAATCAAATACATAGCTCTATCCATCGAGATGTTGTCGCATTCTTACTGAAAAGACGATGATAACATCTATAGTTAAAAATGAAACTACTTTTACAAATGTATAAGTAAATGTTAGAAGCAAAATTATAATGGAATAGCTTTGTCTATTGATACTAATAATGGAGTCAACGATTAAATGACCACACCCATTAGGGCTCAGAAACGAAGCCAATTTGTTCAGTATTCCCGCCTATTGTAATTAAGGAGGGGATTAAGTTACTTGTCTAAGCATGTAAGGTCCATATTCCATTCATTGTCTTATATGAATAATGTCAGATCTATTATGTATTTAGTCAATGCCACCTTGTAAAGATAGAGACTTCTGTAACTCGTCGGTGGCGGAACATGAAAAACGATTACATGTCACATCTATTTTGTACCTCGTCAGTGATGCCATTACCATTAACTACACTCGTTTCCTCATCTGTGCCGCTGCCATTGACTGAGGATAGGACTCGTTAGATGCCACTACTATACTTAATTGACAATGTCGCATGTGGCACAAAAATGGGTATCAGATGACTTCCAAAACATGAAACACTAAAACTCATTGCGTGCCAGATTTACTTTACAGCTCGTCTGTGATTAAATATAATTGTAATAATTTAGCAATATTATCTATTAATTAAAAAAAATATGCAAAAAATTAAAATATCAAATAACTGAATAACTGTGATTAGATTAAAAATGCACAAGAAAGAATACTGATCTTTTAAGAAACTGATTTTTATTGTTAAAATTTATACATTACTCGGCGCAACCATGTTCATAATTATATAACAGGTTTAAAATTTCATTCTCGCTCTATCATATACTGTACATGGACAAACGGAAAGATCTCAATTTAGAGGAAGTTTCAGGCACTGTATATCTACAGCATCTCCTTTATACCTGTTCAATTGACTCAGTAAATGTAACTTTGGTTGTTTACAATGAGTTGTATGCAATTCATATGATGTACATATATTCAACAGTACAGGTTCTTGTAAACTTTTTACAGGATTTCTTGTTATCATACTTTCATATAAATGCACTGCTGCTTTTAACTGGCCTGTATATAAAAGACAAACAGCCATATTATTAATTAGTGCTATGTTTGATGGATCCAATGCTTCTGCTGCTTGGAAACACTTGTATGCTTCTTGAAAAGAATTGTGGGCTACTGCCATTAATCCTCTGTCTGTTAACTCTCGAACAGTAGGACCACTCTCTTTTTTATGCAGATTGATTAAAAATTTTTCTGCTGCCGAAACATCTCCCAAAAATAGATGTAATCTACCTATACTAGATCTCAATGCATCCATTTGTTCAGGTGACCAATCTGCAGATTCACAAAGTCTTCCTAAAATATCTATACCCAATACATAATTTTTCATGCTAACAGCACAGTTAATAATAGATATAAAAGTCCTGGATCTTCTGCCTTTCCACAATCTTATAGCATCTTCTTGTTCTGCAGGGTTAATCTTAACACGAGATCCATCTCCATTAAATCCATTGCTAAAATTGATTATAATTTGGTTCACAATTGCTAGAATCCTATAAAGATTATCCAATGCTTGTTTTGGTTTTGCACAATACATCGGAATCTCAGCTAAAAGTAGTCTAAAGGAAAAGGAAGCCATAGAACCTGGCCTGGTACCATACAGTTCAGGATAAAATGTAAAATACATGTCTGGTTTATCCAGATTACCAAATGGTTTTGACTCATTCTCTAAAATATCAATTTGCTTGAGCTTGGTTAAAAGAGCTAGCCTCGTGTACCACAGTTGCAAAGAATGCGGAGAATGTTTACTAGGTTGATTTATCTTGCCATATCCTTGAGCATATACTGCCAATAGTCTTCCTGATAAATTTATTGCAGCTTTGTAACAACCAGCTTGTATTAATGTCCTTAAGCCACGTTCATCTTGAGTTACATCAGAAGCAGTGAGCACATGCCTCTGTATATTTTCATCTTCACCTAGGAATCTTACAACAGTACTCTTTATCAAATTGGGCATGTCCCCTTGAACTGCAAGTCCTGGCATCGTTAAGTTCTCTCTATCCAGGAAACTAGTCCCAGCAGTCGACGTGGCTAAGTTTCGTAAGATTTTTCTGGTCTGTTCAGAAGGTATCCACGCATCTCTGTGTACATCGTTCGTGCCACTATGATCAAGTCGTTCGTTACCAAGCAATGAACTACTCTTTAAAAATTCGTTCGATTGATCCGTCAGTAATTCAAAATCCGGGATTCGACTCCCAGAACCTCTTTGCACGTCGAATAAATCTTCCTTTTTAGGCGAAACGATCTCATCGAAGATCGTGCGAGATGCATTTTCAAAATAGCGGCTGATATCTGTCTCCATTTCTTTCGTAACCTCTTCAGTAGTCTCGCATTTCTGCTGTGAAGACTCATTTTCTTCGGCCATTCTACGTCTGACTATTTTGTTTTCACTTGAAAATCTATATATACATTTATTTATATGATTTACAAAATCCTATAAACATTAGATCGAAGAAAATACCTTAGACGTCAACTGTCAAAATCAGATGGAGACATTCTGCCACGAATTATGTGTATAATAGAACGTGTTATTATGCGCCTGTTTTTGTCTATCAATCATTGATATTTTTATACAATCTTTTGTGCTATGAATAAATTTCTGCTATAATCACTAGGTTTAGTTGAAAAATGTAATATTCTGATTGTTGAAGACATAATTATGATATAATAATTAAATTTTCTAATAAGTTAATGATAGTAATGTACTTAATTCTGAAAATTATAGTCGTACATATCTGACTAGAAAATAGTTTTCAACATTGAAACAAAATTAATTTCTTCCTATTTAATATCACTATATCAAAGATGGCACTATAAAATGATAATGACAATATATACCATATGTATTCCATACGAGTGCAAGTGGAGATTATAAAAAATTTTATAAATTAAGTATAATATGAACAATGCAGCGAAAAATGTTCTCCTTTCAAGTGGTTATACTATGCCTCTTATTGGATGTAAGATCATTAAAATATAAGAAATAGACTATTTTTTACTGTATTTAAGTCTGTATTGAAGGAAATATTAAAATAATGGTAAAAGACACTTGTTACTATTACTTATTATAAAATATTAAATCATTTTAGTTGGAACATACAAAATTCAAGGGAGAGATGTAATATATGAAGTAGTAGATGAAAGTTTAAAAGTTGGTTTTCGTTCTATTGGTATGTATCTAGTGAAATTATTAATATTATTAATTTGTCCTATTATAAATATATTCTGAAAATGTATCATTTCTTATTTATTACATATAGATACAGCTGTAGTGTATCGAAATGAAGAAGATATTGGCTATGCTCTGAAAAATTTATTACCAAAATATAATCTTCAAAGGAGTGATATATTTATTACAACTAAGCTTTGTATGTATCAATAATAATTTTATATAATATAAAGCATGTTAGACTTAAAAAATTAAATATATATACAAATATATAAATATATCATAATCATATATTTATGATAGCACCAAGTGAACATGGAGATCCAAAAGGAATAGAAAAGTCTGTACAAAGATCTCTTACAGCACTTAATACTACATACATTGATTTGTACTTGATTCATTGGCCAGGTGCAGCCAATATTTCAGAAAGTTCAACAAATAATCCAAGCTTAAGAGCAAAGACTTGGGATAAACTAGTAGAATTGAAGAAACAAGGGTACATAAGATCCATAGGTGTATCCAACTATACAATCAAACATCTAGAAGAATTATTGCAAAATTGTAAAGATACACCACCAAGTGTTAATCAAGTAAATCAATTGTACCTGAATTTAATTTGTATTTTAATTTATATTAATTAAAAAATTGAAATATATTTCTGTATTATAGGTTGAGTTGCATCCACATTATCATCAAAAAGAATTAATTAAGTACTGCAATAACAAAGGGATTCATGTACAAGCATATTCTTCTTTAGGAACTAGTAGCAGTACTAATCTTTTAAGAGATCCAGTTGTCGTAAAAATAGCTACTCAACTTAATGTATCACCAGCACAATTATTATTAAATTGGGCTTTGCAACAAGGAATTGGTAAATAATTTTCCTTTTTAAGATGAATATTTCTACCATGTATCATTTAATGATATTATTACAGGCATCATTCCCAAAGCTGTAAAGAAAGAACATATAAGAGATAATATACAGCTAGATTTTGTTATTGATGAAGAAAGTATGAGAGCTTTATTTTCTCTACCTCAACATAAATATGCTTGGGATCCTTCCAATGTGTATTAGATAGATTAAATGCAAATAAAATAAAAAAAAACATGGAAGATCTTGCAGATCAGATTGCACACCTTTGTTTAGAAAAATATAATAAGCTTGGTAAGAATGGTAAACCATCAGAGAAGGAGTGGACTGTGCTATCAGGCATAGTGTTAAAAAAAAAGGACAACTCGCTCACTTTAGTAGCTCTTGCTACAGGCACAAAATGCTTAGGAAAATTAGATTTAATAAATACGAAAATATATGAGGAAGGTTGCAGATTAAGTGATTCTCATGCAGAAATACTTGTTAGGCGTGCCTTTTTGAGATATTTATATGAGCAAATCAATTTCTTACTCAGTGACTCTAAAAGTGATGTTTTTACAATAGATGATCAGAAAAAAATTAAAATAAACGATAAAATATCGTTTCATTTCTTTACGAGTCAAACTCCTTGTGGAGATTGTTCTATATTTTTGAAAGAAGAATTCTATGAAGATGATGCACCTCCAGCAAAAATAATAAAATGTGATTATAATAACAGAGTAGAAACAATAGAATCAAATACCGATAAAAAAGAAAAACAAATAATTAAAGATATATATAGAACCGGTGCAAAATGCATAAAATCCGAAAAATGCCAAGATCTTCATTTACCTGGAATAAACTACCACGTGGTTGGACCGCTACGTACTAAACCAGGAAGGGGAAATCCTACTCTTAGCTTATCTTGTTCAGACAAAATGGCAAAGTAAATACAACTGTGTAATATTACAATTAATATGAAATGGTATTCTTATAGAATATGAAAATTAAGCTTTATCTATTGATTTTAGATGGAATTTACTTGGAGTACAAGGATCACTTTTATCAATATTGATACCTCCAATAAAAATGGAAACTATTGTAGTTGGAGGCAATTCTCCTTTTTCTCTAGAGGCGATGGAACGTGGATTGTACAAACGATTTAACGAAAAAGTACATAAACTAAAGATTGTACAAAGTAAACTTTACTTTAAACAACAAAAAAATTCTGAAAGGAAACATCCATGTCCATCGAGTATAATATGGTGTGCTGTAAGAAATCGGTAATCTTTAATATTTACTTTTACTTAAATATTTATATTTACTTTTTCTCTGATAAAGCTATGTTTTTAAACAAGATGGTCTTAATAATTGTTTATTTATAGCGATACTGAAGTAGCGGTTGAGGGTAGAAAGCAAGGAGCTACGAAAAAAAAGAAAGGTAGCAATCTACTTATAACGAGACGCGCTCTTTTTGAAATGTTCTTGCAAACTTGTGATAAATATCAACACCCTGATTGTAATATAAGACATCCTAAAAAGATTACCTATTTGGATTGTAAAATGTGGTCCAAAAATTATCAAAGCTTGTGGAACACTTTAAAATCAGGGTCTTTTTGTGCTTGGCCTTCTAAACCAATTTGGTTACAAACATTTGTGTTGTAGAATATTTAATATTCTTTAATATACAAATAAGAAGATTATAAATATGTACAAACATATATATTTTTAAAATTGGTACATATAAAAAATAAGTACAATACTATTTTACAATGTTCGTTTATTTATATTAGTATATCCTACACCTATACAGGTTAAGACAACTTGTTCTAATATTTCATCTTCTTCTTTAAGTGGATCGATTTTAAAAACAACTCCAAAGAAATCTCTTAAATCGCGTAAAAATTGTATCCTGTGATAATATCATACATCAGTCTTATCATTTTAGGATAAATACAAATGTATAAAACAGTTACTTACATTGCCGGTGATAAAGGCCCTGTTACAACTTTAGACACATCTTTCCTACCCAATGCCATAAACATTGCAGTCATAGCTTGAAAAGGTGAATCTACACAACCATTTCTAAAATCATATATATTTATATAATATTTTCATTATCTGATGTATATTCAGTAGTTATGCTTGCTTTACCTGTAAATTTCATTAACTAATTTCATAGCTGCTTCTTTACCAATATCTTCTGGTACACAAGGCAAAGAAGCTGCTGTCATTAGAGGTGAAAATGCTTCTCCACCAAAAATAACATCAGTTGTTGTTTCAGCTGATAAAGATACTCCAAAACCTGTCATATTTTCAAGTATTTAATGATATTTAATATATTTAGCGTTATTAGTTTCCGAACAACTAAATACATACCTGGTGATTTTCCACTAGATGCACCTTTACAATGATCTGTATAAATGTAAACATCTGGCAGGAAGTTTAACAGTATACCTTTAGCAGACTCCACAATTCGATTAGCAATAGCAGGAGATACACGTATACTACATGCAGTACCTCTGATCCTTTTCACCATTCCACTATTTTGAAACTACATATGCACCTCTTTATTTTTAAGTTATAAATTATAAATACTTTAATAAAGAAGATATACTTTCTACTAACTTGGATACTTCTAAGATTACGACTAGGAGGACATTTAAATTTAATTTCTCCACCACCTAGAGGTGCAGCTCCTCTTTTATTAATGGTAAAGATAACTTCATTATCACCAGACAGAAATTTTTTCAATATAGGTACAGCACATGCCTTTAGTCTGTCCACAGAAGGATCTTAAATACAATGACATATATATAATTTTTTAGCTGTTTGCCATTACAATAACTGACAATGTTCTGTGCTTAAAAATTTATCATGGAGGATTAGTTACCTATTGTATTATTAGTGATTCCTCTCAGTTTTATATCCACAGTTTTTTTACAAAATGGAGCTAACATCATAATTCCTTCTAGATAATAACCAATACCTCGTTGTACACTACAATCATGCTCTAATTCACCACCGTACAATAATCCAGGATTATAATATAAATTAGTTCCTGTTTCATTTAATTCTATTCTTGATCCATTTGTTATTTTATCCAATAAGCGAATAAAACTGACTTCGTACTCTACACATAATGAATATATTAATAATAATAAAAATATAATATATATAAATCTTTGAATATTTTCAAAAGAAGTATATGTTTAAACTAACCTTTAACTCCTGGATAGTCATCTTTAACTCTAATATTTGTAATTCGCACAGGCTTGCCTGATAATGTTGACAATAATAAGCGATATCGTAAATAATTACACCCTTCGTATGTTAAAACGTTATTTTTTCTTTCGGCTGGCATGTTTTATTAAAATTCGCGGCGGTAAACAAATCGATGTGATGGAAACATGGAACTTGGAACTTTCTGACGTCATAATACTGTTTTATCAAGCACAGTTTTTCTTCTAGATTATTTTTTTTTTCGTACAGTCGGTACAATTCTGATACGTACAAATTGAACAAATGTCAATTTGACAACATTATTGAATATTTTTGCCGAATTGTTGAAAAACAATATATTATTGCCAACAACAATTAAGATAGTGATATATGATTTTATTAATATTGGAATCTATAATATTTTTAAATATTTAAAATGACACAATTGACACAAAGGATATTTGTTACTGTTGGCACAACCAAATTTGATGAACTAATCGAGACAGTGCTTAGCTCGGAAGTTTTAGAGGTAAAAGACTATGAGAATTTCAGTTCTTAATATGAAGTTATAAAAACATTTAGTAATAAATCTATAACCCAATTTAGAGTAATTTTTTAAACATATATTATTTTAGGTATTATCGTCAAAAGGATATCATGAAATCATCTTGCAAGTTGGCAGAACGTTATTTGTACCAGATTGTACCCCACGTTGTGGTTTTGTCAATATTGAATATTTCAATTTAAGCGCAGATATAATTAACTATGTACAAAATGCTGATCTTATTATAAGTCACGCAGGAGCAGGAAGTATTTTAGATGCTTTAGAGTGTAGAAAAAATTTAATTGTAGTTGCAAATGAAAATTTAATGGATAATCATCAATTAGAATTAGCTGAGCAACTCTATGAAGATAAACATTTATACTATTGTACTTGTAAAACTTTGTTAAACACTATACAAACCATGAATTTTACTCAGTTAAAACCTTTCGTTAATAAAAGGAGTAGACATATTGCTAAATTTATAGACCAAATAATGGGATTTTTACCATGAAAGAAAGTTTGAAAAATATTCCAAGAAATACAGTTTTTTATTTCTTATTTATAATAAACAAAAATATTTAAGAGGTTAATGTTTATATTTTGCTTAATATATTTAGATTTTTATTGTTTTACAATATGGATATATAACAGCTTTATTTGTTATAACAGATATAGCTTTAGTATAATTTACAACAATATAGTTTAAATAACTATTCCTTAAAATTATGATTTAATAGCATAGAAAAATTTATAATTTCTGGTTAATAAAAATGGTAACGAAGAATAGTGGCAGTTATTGTTAGATACTTTTTATAGCATCTTTAGATGGTTGCTAATTTTTAAAATAAAAGCTATATCAGTAAAAATATTTTCTAAATACTGTACAATGTTAACATAAATTTAGTTTCTTAACAAAGTGTCATATTTCTTTGCAAGTATTCTTTTTAGGAATAAGATAATCGAGTAACCTCGATTTATCGATGAACATAATCATTGTTATCAACGATTTAATGAATTTGAACATTTCAATGCATTATATCGTTTTCTCGATTTCTTAGACGGTCCTAGCATTGTTTATACTTTCAATTTATTGTATGAAGATACATCCATATGAAGCAAACTACATATGTATATTTTTAGTGGCATGTGTCTTTAATTACAGACCAAGCCAAGACGTGTCATTTCTTTCAAAAGTTCATTTCCCATTTGCGCAGGGCTCCTTGAAACTATTACACCAGCCTGAATAAAGTAAAACAATATTTATATTTATCATAACGAAAATATGGGTTTTATTGTAAATAGCAAACAAATTAATACCTTTTCGAGTGCATTAATTTTATCTTGAGCGCCTCCCTTTCCGCCTGAAATGATAGCTCCGGCGTGTCCCATTCTTCGACCAGGTGGAGCAGTAATACCAGCAATAAACGACACTACTGGTTTAGCTTTACCTCCCTATGATTATACCAGGCATATTACATTCGTATTCGATAATATTTAAAAATGAATTGCACTTATAAGGATTCTTGGATTATAAGGAATGGTAAGTTAAGATAGGATGAGGATTTGGGTACCAGTAACTTAGAAGAGCAACCAACAGTATTATGTTGAATGAGATATTCCGCCGCTGATTCTTCTGCGCTGCCGCCAATTTCACCAATCATTATAATACCATCACAGTCTGGGTCCCTAAGGAATACATCCAAACAATCAATGAAGTCTGTTCCATTAAATGGATCACCACCAATTCCAATACAAAGTGTTTGCCCAAGACCAGCCTTAAAGAAAAATTTTCTTACAGTTTCTTATTACAAAATTATTCTAAAAAACTTTTTTATTGTATTATTTAAGAAAGAATTATGTTTTTTAAGCAAAAAGGATATCATTCACTTACAAGGGTTGTTTGATTTACAGCCTCATATGTTAATGTTCCTGATCTTGACACAATACCAATTTTTCCTTTTTGATGTATATGTCCTGGCATAATACCTATTTTGCACTACAAATAGATATCTGTTATATGTTACCATATAGATATGTATCAACATAGTTATACATTTAAATTTAAAAATTTGCATATAATTTGTATGTAAAATACAAATTTTTAAATACTGACAAATATTAAATATCTGCACCTGCTCTGGAGCTATTATTCCTGGACAATTTGGTCCAATTAAACGAGATTTGTTTTGTTCCAAAAGTCGTCTTTTAACTTTGACCATATCATGTTGTGGAATACCTTCAGTAATACATACAATTAATGGCATTTCTGCATCTATTGCCTCCATAATAGCTGCAGCTGCACCTGGAGGAGGAACATAAATTACAGTTGCGGTAGCACCTGTAGCTTCCTTTGCCTAAAAGAAAAGCACAATTAATACATTTATAAATGTATAAAATATAAAATGGATGTTCTTTTCCCACCTCCTTTACACTTTTAAAAACTGGTTTTCCTAGATGTTCTGTACCAGCCTTCTTGGGGTTAACACCACCTACTATTTTAGTACCATATTCAATGGCCTGTTGACAATGAAATGTCCCTTGTTTGCCAGTAAAACCTTGACATATAACTTTGGTATTGGAATCAATTTTTAAATTTTTCCTAGTATCTACATAGTTGAACCTTATTTGGGTACGTAATAAATTACCACAGTTTCTGACTGAAACATACAAGAAATGATTTTTTTTTTGAACATTTTTTTAAGAAATGAGATTCTAAAAGAATGTAAATACTAATATACTTCGACCTTCCTTGTAATAAATGTAATAATACTAAAATAATACATATTTTATGACATAAAAAGATTTTAAGGCATTGCTTTAAACATTATTTGCAAATAGATGTTATTTATAGGGATAATATCAAATTTCTTAACTTTTGGGTCAAGGTTCATTAATTGTATATTATCCAATGATTAATATGACACTTATTCTGATAGAGCAGATTAATTAACGTATTAAAAAAACTATGCCATTGTATTTAATAGTTGTATAAAATCAAATTAATATGTATGATACAAATAAAATATAATAAAAAGAAAAGAATTATGAAGCTTTTGTTACAAAGTACAACTATGTGAAATACACAAAGACTTAATATGGAATTATATAATGTTTAATTAATAGTTAAGATTGTTGAATCTACTGAGTTAAAACCATATATTGTCAAAAATATTAAGTTATGAAAAATTACATATGTCCTTATATAATTGAAAATGATAACATAAATAGAATTTATTTAAAGTATTTTTAGTTAAAAAAAATGATAGAACATGAGTATCACGAGAAATGGGCGTGAAATATTACGATATTTCACAAACATGTTACAATTATATTTCGAAATATACAAAGGTCTCCTTTTAACATTTAAAAATTTCGGACGATTATTCTCATCTTACCTGTGAATTTTGAAAATGTTCTGATAGCCACAGCCATTCTTTTAATTAATGTTTCTCTTAAGATAGTCAATAAACGAAATTGGATTATTAGAGGATCACCATTAGAGGACTACCACAGCGGACGACCGAGGTCAAGTTCGAAAGAAAATACACGGACGAATTGTACTTAGCGCATGTACATATAATTTAAGTATATCTAATGCTCCAGATTCGCTATGAACTTGTCAAATGACAGGAACATTGAACATCGAACTGATTGGTCCATTCTTCTATAAAATATTTTCTTCAAGCTAATTTTCAACGCAAAAATTTTATTGCTAGGTAATCTTGTACGCGATTTTAGACGTGTCAGGACAATCAAATAGTTATCATTTGTTTATTATTAAACATTAGAAATAAGTACCTCTATAGTTTCTCGTTTATTTTTAAATTTTATTTCCTTTTTTTTTATTTTTGATATAACATTTCTATCTGAAATAATGAGATATACCTTATATTGATGTAATGAGATATACTTTAAAATCTAATTAGGTATATAAATTTCATATAATTTAGAAGTTAAACATTAATAAAAAATTTCCGTAATTTCGCAACTTCTTTCTCTCTTGTTGTTAAAAATATAGGGGATTAGCTTTGTCTCTATTTATATCTTTGAAATATACACTAGACTTCGCGGTCATATAAACAGATCGCAACACTCGCTGGGGAAAACCGTCCGAAAGTTGAATCATGAAACATCAACATGGAAGACAACAAAGTTCTCGTTCTTGCGAGATGGACACAGGTGAGTAGAGTGTCTCCATCTCTTTTTGAGACATTTATAGCATGTCATGCATGCGCAGAACGTAAACTTTCTTGTCTTTCATGCTGATTTTCCACGATTCAATGTTCAGACGGTTTCTTCTATGCTTTTGGTATATGAGTGACGACACCTAATTATAAGATCGTGCCAGAGTTACTCGTCTTTCGTCAGGTACATACGTTTTAAATAAAAATGTAAAATTAGAATAATGCAGTAAGAAACTTAAATAAATACATCGTAAACGAATTAGTATCACATGGATAATCAACTTCATGCTCCGAAAATTGGTAATAAATATAGTGGTAGTTTTATAGAAAGAAAAGGTAGCATGCTGTATAATCAACGGAGGCCACCGAAAAAGTGAGCGTAGTTAATGAAAGTTACGATTGATGGTATCATAGTTGCCAAATGTATATTACTGAAAGAAAGTCTACATAAATCCTTTTTCGATTTTATTGTTATTGCTGATATAAGAATTTAATTATACACAAATTTTTCATATGGATCGAATAGTTTGCTAAAATTTGTAGTGATTCGATTACGAAGTTAACATCGATGGGCATAGATAGAACGACATAAATGACAGTGATGTATAGAAAATAAATATCTTGATAAAAATGACGTGGTGAAGAGAACCTTAGCATTTTACAAAACCATCGAAGGAATTGCAAGGTATACGCTCTTACAACAGTTTCTAGTGTTTCGTTTCCATTCTTTCGTGATACCATTCCAACAAGCATCTATGAAAGGGAACAATAAAAATTATTTCAAATGCCGAAGGTTTCAAATATAATTTCAAACGTAATTGGAGAAAATTATATTTTTGAATTTAAAAAGTTATATTAGTTACATTGTTCATATATAGCACAAAAATTTCTTAGTATATATATATAATATGTATATTGATATATATATATATACATATATATACGTATATATACATATATATATATACGTTATGTATTACGTGTCATCGAATTATTTTCATTACGATAAAAGACTAGTATTGTTATATATTTAGAGTGTATTTTTTTTAAGATAAATGAAAGCTCTGTCATTGAGAAGTAAAGAAAATATGCCTATATTCTTTGCCGGAATATACAATTTTTTTCAATCATTTAGTATTTTATTTAATTTATTTCAATTATTTTACATTTTATAGTGATATATTTTCATTAACGTTTTATGTTAATGATAATTAATTGAATTTATCAAACAGGATGGAAGAAAGTGCAAGTTCTGAAAATATTTGGTGTAAAACTAAATCAGACGAACAAAATAATTTGTATCATGCAGAATCTATAACTTCCTCTATGGAAGCAAATTCTACTTCTTTAGCAGATATATTTGATACAGCTTTTACATCTACAGTTGATCCTTCTCCACAACCAAGATTTAATTCAGGTAGAGACAAAATATCGATATAAGACATATATTAATTCATTTTTTCATATTTTTAGTACTGAATTTCCACTAAATAAAGCAATAATGAAGTTCGTTAAATTATGTTTTTAATAACATTAAATGTATATAAAATGATTCACACGAAAATAAACATACAAAGGGATCATAAATAACTTCAATATTCAATTTTTTCATTCTAGGCAACGAAATGGAATATGATCACTTATTTGCAGAAAGTGATGTAGAAGATTTAGATGTGGTTCCTATTAATCCTTATGTAAATCCATCTCATCATACTGCTTCAAATAGTAATTTTGTTTTTGGAACTTATTTACATGGGCCTGAAACAACAGGAGGAATATTACATGAACGTGATCCTCCAGTAAAACATAAAAGTAGAAAAAATGAAGACCGTAAATCATTCAACAACCAACACTCTGATAATTTGGGTGTAGCTGGACCATCTAGATCATCAGATGGAATTTCTAACAAGTATGAATTTAGAATTAAGTTTAAAACTTTTTGTGATAGATTTGTACTTAGTTAGATCAATAATTATTAATGAAAATGTTTTAAACAGAGTTATGCAAAATATGGAAAATGACAGTGCCAATGAAGTTAATACTTTGTATCACTCAGTTTTGCCAAATACAATTAATTCTCAGCAACATTCTACACATGCAACAAGTATGGTTTTTGTTTCACATGAATAATATATGAATAAAAAGTAATAAACAGATAATTTATATAGTTTCACTTTATATTGGATAGAAAATGATGATACACCGTCAGCACCTGATCTACAATTAGATTGGTCCTCGAGTAGTGATGATGCTACTAGTAGTGATGACGAAGATGGATCAGTTGAAGTTCTTGTTTCAGTAAATCATAATAATAAGGTGAAATAGCTTTATTATGTTGAGTTATTTAAAAATATAATTTATGTTAAGAGTTTAAGATACAAAGCGTTTTACTATATTTTAACAGCAGAATTCTGCACAAAATAATGAGGAAGGTAATCGTCCAGTAACTGTAGTTGATTTAACTGTGGAATCAGATGAAGAGCATACACCTCCTACTCCTACAACTTCGGTAGTAACTCCGACTACTACGGACTATGTACCTAGGTATGAATAACAAATTATTTTATGTATAATACGCTTCATTACTGATTTTAATAATTTTTTTACAGTGGGCACAACACTTATTGCTTGCATGACCATGTATATCATGGTCGATGTATACACCACAATTACAGAATTCCAATTCCTGTTATACCTGTAAGATATAATCAAATACCAGCTACAGGTATGATAGAAAAATTAAAAGAAAGACTAACAAAATTTTCAGTGATGTTATTTCGAATTTGTTCTTTTTTATAGATGCTTCTACAGGAATGTTAAGACCACGTATGCATCCAGTACAAGAAAGACTATGGAGGATGCAACAACGTGTACAAGAAGTACATAGGCGGAGTCTTCATCCAAGATTCTCAACACATCACACGTTAGTATTACAATAAATATTGGAAATTTCACATCATACAATACTTTTTATATTTCGTAGTACAACGTCGTGCAATCCACATGTGCATCAAGCAAGCCAACATACGTGTAACAATGGAAATGCTAATTCTGCGAATAATCGTTGCAACGGTGCAGAAAACATGACATTTGCAGAGAATTATTTCCCGCCTCCAATTTTGCCACCACCTCAACAACCTACTGTTTATAGTCATCCAGAGGCTAGAAGGCCACCAAGCGTTAGCCCGCCTTGTCCCGAAATAATTCAGGTAATTCAGTGCATTCAAGATTTATATTATACATGTCGGAGACGAAAGAACATCGGAGCCTCTGGAATTTTGGATAATCCCGCAACATTGTAATCTAGAGTCTACGGTAGCTGTAATTAAACAATTGTAGTTATTCAATCCGATTGTAACTGTTCGAGATTAGTGATAGTGAGCTTTGGCTCGAGGCGAATGTAGCCACGGTCACGGGATGAACGCTTTGTCTAACAAAGGCATGGAGTAATTCTATAGCTCTCCTTAAAAAGGAAATAGTTGTAACACTCGACAGTAAACATTCCAACGGTCTCTGTCCCGTAGCTCGCCACACGCAGATTCTATTCTTCGAGTAAGATGATTGCCAGATGTCGATGTGTCTCCGCAGTACATGTTCAGGTAGCCCGAGGGCCCGTTATAAATCTTAAGATTTAGTCAACTAAAGTCCTTCAAACAGACAAACAGTCTTTGTCCCAACTACGGGAAAATAGGGGAGACCTATTTTTCAACGAGCGGCGTCTCCCACTAGCAACTTTCCCTCGAGGGCGGCTAGCATCTTTTCCTAACCACCGGTATGGAGATTGACCAATTAGCAGCAACGTCAATTTCCCCTACTTTCTGAACGAAGGCTTTTCTCGACGAATCCGATGATCTCGTGTCCTTACACACATCCCAGTTTTCCTCTGTGGCATCATCAGGACGGGAAAGTCATTTTCTCTCGCGATCTCACCGACGAAAAGAGTAACCCCTTACGACCAGTGAATATTACGCGTCCGACTTAGATTTTGTGAGCACGTTCATCTATCATCCCGTCGACCGCGGATTCGTTATTGAACCTAAGATCATTGTCATTAGTTTCTCGAGTATCTAATTACCACGGTTACTTGTCCAGTTCTATGATAATCGTATTTGCACTAGTCGATGTCTTCTCTATTGCATAACGACACGTGTAATCCAAACGAAGATTCATTTCACGCTCCTAACTCTAATTCTAATGTAAACCCGACATACATATGATTTTAATGTTACAATGAATTCATAATTTATTTCCTTTTCGTTTCTATTAAATTTTATAATTATTGATTTATATTTTTGTGTTTAGGAAAGTCCTTTGAGTGGCCAGTTACCAACACAACCCATTATGCTGCCTTCAATGCCAGTTCATCCTTATGTACATCATATGTATCATCATTATGGTCCTCATCGAAGACCATCCGGTCCACAACATAGACACCATATTCATATCAATTGGTTACAACATCTTCATTTGGTATGCTTTCAAACACAGTACTTTGAATTCTATATATTTTTATACTTGTTATGTAATGCAGATGCGTTTCACGCAGCAAGGATCTGATGCTCACGACATGATGCCATTTCCATCTTTGGGTTTGCTGCACCCAGCGCGTCAAATGTCGGCGCAACTTGAGAATTATATGCGCCTTGTTGACCTACGACGTATGGCCGCTATTAGTTGCGGAGCTACACAGGAGTCAATAGAAAGTCACACATTCCGTCATAAGTACAAACGGGTAAATTACGTAAAAATTGACGTATATGTTCATTATCATATCATCCTTACTTCGTGATATTTTCTCGTTTTATAGGAGAAAAAAGTCGAAAATAGTGAAGACGCTATTGAAAAGTGTACTATATGTTTATCCGAATTCGAAGACTGCGAAAGTGTCAGGTACAAATTAATTCTCATACGCAATGTAAATTAATTTCAGCAATTAATTTTTCACAAATTATATTTTTCTAATATTGTTTTTTTATACAGGAGGCTTCCATGTATGCATTTATTTCACATAGACTGTGTCGATCAGTGGTTATGTACTAATAAACGCTGTCCTATATGTCGAGTGGATATTGAAACTTTTTTACACAAGGAGCTTGAAAGCACTGCATAGTTTAAGGTCGATTTTAACCATCCGTTTTCGTTTTTAAGTATAATCAGGTAATATTCACATCTAAGTATTTTAAAAGATCCTATTCATAAATAAACCTTTTTCTGACACTGCTATGAATGTTGATGTAAAAAAATTTTACTGTGAATAATCAAAATATCGATAATGGAATAGAACTAAGTTCCTGGAGTTGTAAGAGAGAGATTTGTTTTCATTATCTTTACATCCGTGTCATGGGTATTAATAATAGTGTACATAAAAAAATGTTAGGTTTGTTTATTATTCGTTATTATATTAATAAGTCACGTAATTTGATCGATAATTTATACATGTATGAAATGTTTCGGATGACAACATTGTTAGATTATAGCAAATATTTTAAGTGGTACATCTCTTCGTGGTTTTTTATTCTACTTCTTTTATTATGTGATACATAAAAAGAAATTAATGAATCATAACAGCCAATACAATGAATTTTCTAAATTAGAACAGAAACGAATGTAAATTAATAATAATTACGTAAAAATATATTACTCCTGTGTTACGGTAATTCTCCACTGGGTGCTATACTGATACATAAATTTTATATACGCTAAACATATTTTAATGATTTGTCGAAATGAATTATTAAATATTTCCGCGTCGAACGATTCTTTGAGGCTATGTATACCTTTCGTAAGTTTTTATATTAAACTAGTTTTTTAATAAAACTGTACTCGAACAATTCTTTACTAATAACTTTTTATTCTACATAAAAGAGTATATCATCTTATTAAGAAAATATGGATGATCGTGAAGTTTAATGAAAAAAATAATGATTTAGAAAAAAACTTCCTATTTTAAACTTCATTTCCGCATCATTTTATTGGTACAGTTAGTAATAATTAAAAAGGACATGTATTTTAATTCATCAAGTTGAATGAAACACCTTGTATAATATTCAATAAATTATTATTATTATGTCTAGTGCGTAATAAAAATAATTATTATCCTTTTGCATTTGAATGTCGGCGCTGTGGCGGCATAATAAAATTGTCTACAAATTCGAATGCCGTCATGATGACGATACGCTTTTATTATGCTTGTACATTTATGATTCTGTAATCGAAAAGTATTGTAAATGTCTGTTACTCTTTAATCTAAAATATATTTACTTCCAGATAATCTGTTGTTTATTAATATTTATCTATTTAGATATATGCATATAATAATAATACTTGATAAATTTGCTTCGATCGAGTATGTCAACTGCAAAGAGCTATAATATTTCCATTACATTGTACGCTTAATAGTTGTACTGTTTTCCGACTCAACGATTTTTATCAGAAGTTTTCCGCTCATTGTCTCTTTTTCGAGACAATTTCTTCGTCCAATGGGCTTCGTCAAATCAACTGTCCGACATATACGTCGTACAGATGTCGTACAGAAGGCGCATAGATGTCGCGTTCGTACCATTTATTTTCAATTTTATGTATTATGTATATAAGGTGCAAAAATGGAACAGAAATAAAAACTAAGAGAAAAAAATCAGCATGGGCGTCCATGAGACTACGCTGCTTTTAGCAAAAAGACCTCACCTTAACGTATGTATAATCGTGCGAATCGTGTGAGTCAGAGTCACAGTCGGTTGTTTACCTTTTTTTTTCACTATAATTGATAATCGTAGACAGTAGCACGAGAACTTGCAACACAAGAGACGATTTTAGATATGCAAAAGTTACTTAAAGTCCTTCATCTGCGAGATGCCTATCAAATTTATGACTAATCGGCATGACATTTCGTAGAAATGAGGGAAGAGTATATATATATATATATACTACTTGAAAATATGTATTATTACAATTCTATAGGATATAGGATCTATAGTTTTTACATAAAACTAATGGAATAAAGATATATCCTCTGAAATTTTAAGCTCTCTTTCTTTTTATTATTAGAGTTAGAGTTTTTATTATTATTTTTTTCTTATTATTTATTAGTTAGTTATAAAAGGTATTAGGATAAAGGATATTAGTATATCCAATATCAGATAAAATTCTTTTAAACATCAACAGATTCTTTGGACCATAAACTGGCGAATTTGTAAACATTTTTCACACCATTATACCTCATCTATCAAGAATATAACACCTCATCATCCACCTCCTTGATCATTTAATCTAAGGGTACTAAACGAATAAATAAATGGCGGAACAAGAAAAAGGAGCAAAAAAAAGGCAAGCCGACGATCCGACGATCTTGTTGACCTGTCTTCGGGGAGAGCGCGAAAGAAATTAGTCAAACGCCAATGACAATGTTGATTGACGCGATCCCCGCTCTGTTCAATGCCACTTGCAGAGCACTGAATTCTACTTGTACACGTAGAAGAGAGGGAGTAAGTACCTCTCGGTCGGCGGCTATATAGCCAGCTACAAGACTGATCGTTTCAGTTACGATCTCTTCAAGTCAGGATTTGTCCAGTTTTCTCCTTTTGTTTCTATATATCGGTCGTTTCAGACTAGCCTGACTCTGTTACAGTTCTTGTAAGATTTTTATCATTTGACTCGCGCGATGTCGACGACGAACGGAGTCCACGTGGTTGACCCTCATCCGTGAAAATCGTAGTCTTTCGAGCCAGATCGAGTGAAAAATTTGATCGCCAACGTCGAGGTGAACACGAACAGGACCATGTGTTCGGCGCAGTAAAATTCGCGATTTTTTCTAGCGAAACGAACCACCGAAGCGAGCTTGGTGGTGACTTGGACGAAAAGGAAGCGATTTCGCTGCCAATAGCGATAATCGGTCGCTTTTTCGTTCAAATCGATCGATTAATTTATGATTTCCGAGAAAATGCCACCGCAAGAGAAATTTGGAACTTCCGTTCATTTGAGCGACCGCGAGAATAACGCGATGCCTTGTCGCAACTCGATGAACCCTCAAACGCGAGAAGCAGACAGGAGTGGCAAAGAAGAGACGAAAGACATAGATTTCGACGAATTGTTGCCGTACGTCGGGGACTTTGGTCTTTATCAGAAGATCCTGTTTATTCTGATGATCCCTTTTGCTTCGTTCGTCGCATGGGTCTACTTCTCGCAGATCTTCATCACGCTGATACCGGATGATCACTGGTGCTGGGTACCGGAATTGCAGAATCTCACAGCGAACGAAAGGTGCATAAAACATCGTACTTTCTTGCAAAATAGAGTCCAACTAAAAAGTTAAGATTGAAATCTGCAAGTATGTCTTTCGCTTGGATTTAGATTTTAGTCGCACCTTTAGATCTTATCGTCGTTGTTTGTTTTGACAGAAACGTTGATAAATCGAAGCGCGCGAATCAACAAATGTTGTTTATCGGATAGAAATAGACGATAGAAGGATAGAATAAAAGATTCATTTCTTTTGTAGAAATCCATCAATATGAAAAGTTCGTAAAAGAAAATAAATTGTCTGTTATAGTTGATTTATCCTTAATGCTATTGTTTATTCGTTTCAAGTGGGTCACTAGCTATTTGTTCGATAATTCTTTGTCGTACAGATAAAAGCCGAGACCGATAATGAAGAAAATTAATTCGTTTCATCGTGTCGGCACCAGTATTGATTTCGTCTACTGAGCACAGATATAATCTCGTAAAAGTGCACATAGAAGAGTCCACTAACTGAACTTACTTTTCGAAGCATCCCATCGTTTATAAAGGCAAATAGGATTACAAAGATTCAAGTTCATCGATCACTCTGCTCGATAAATTAAGAGCAAAGTTTAATACAGCCCTTTGTCGAGTAAAATTAGACTCAAGACTATATTTGAGATTTCTCTCGTATCATTCCAGTGCATATTTCCGTTTATGATCTGATCTCTCCATTAGATAAAAGTATTTGTACCTCTTGTAAATGTACGTAAGAATTCAAGGCAACCGAGTCGCAATCTTTCTATTGTTCGCAACATATAATTAGGGAAATGCGGGGTCTTGTCGCTTTTATGAATTGCGTGTAAAACGTTGATTCATTCTACTGTACGGTGTATAGTGTCTGTCACGGTATTTATCTACATTGCATGAGAAATTAGCACTTTCTCGATGACTAGGCGATCGTTTTTCTTTTGTTATCTATTTCGTTTTTGCGCAGGAGAAGGAAATTCTCAGTTTCGTTTTCATCGAAAACACTCTGATGAGTCGTGTACGGCTTCGTCGTTTACAGATAGAGATTTTTGTCATACGATAGATTAATAATTTTAATACTTTCTTCTACTAAAGAATTTTGAAACAAAAAGTTATGCTTCGAATAGAAAAGGTCATAGGTATATACGAATTTTTATTTTACGTAATACTTTCTCTCAATTTTTTAAATCAACGAAATCAGAGATTTATTTATAAAACGTAATTTTCTTCGTTTCCATATTTTTTATCCGTGAAAAGAAAATTGAATTTATTTTTGCAATAACCTTTCTTTTTTCGTTATTGACGAAAACGTCAAAAAATAATTTTTACCATAAATTTAATTATAGAAGTAGAATTTTTTCATAAAACAATTTGCACCTTGTCAATGTTACCAAAGTGACGAAGATGGAACATAAAATATTAAAATGCCAAAATCGGTAACTTAGAGAAGATTTCACATCATATAATCTGGAAATTTAACGTGAATAGTAGTAGAAATAAAAACGCAAAAGCCGTAAGAAATGCTGACGAAAAATGCGTCCGCATTATATTCACCTCGAAACACTTGCATAGATTAAAATACAAAATTCCGGCGACGAAGGATTATTATCATTATTGATGTGTGATATATGTGCTTCGTGATTCAACGACGGATCGCTACGCGTACCGTGAACAGGCGCCTGGATGCGCACGATGGATGCTTTTTACGTTAACGCATCGTTCAATTAGCGTTTACAGATAGAGATTTCTGTCATACGATAGATTAATAATTTTAACACTTCCTTCTACTAAAGAATTTTGAAACAAAAAGTTATGCTTCGAATAGAAAAGGTCATAAGTATTTATGAATTTTTATTTTACGTAATACTTTCTCTCAATTTTTTAAATCAACGAAATCAGAGATTTATTTATAAAACGTAATTTTCTTCGTTTCCATATTTTTTATCCGTGAAAACAAAATTGAATTTATTTTTGCAATAACCTTTCTTTTTTTATTATTGACGAAAACGTCAAAAAATAATTTTTACCATAAATTTAATTATAGAAGTAGAATTTTTTCATAAAACAATTTGCACCTTGTCAATGTTACCAAAGTGACGAAGATGGAACATAAAATATTAAAATGCCAAAATCGGTAACTTAGAGAAGATTTCACATCATATAATCTGGAAATTTAACGTGAATAGTAGTAGAAATAAAAACGCAAAAGCCGTAAGAAATGCTGACGAAAAATGCGTCCGCATTATATTCACCTCGAAACACTTGCATAGATTAAAATACAAAATTCCGGCGACGAAGGATTATTATCATTATTGATGTGTGATATATGTGCTTCGTGATTCAACGACGGATCGCTACGCGTACCGTGAACAGGCGCCTGGATGCGCACGATGGATGCTTTTTACGTTAACGCATCGTTCAATTAGCGTTTACAGATAGAGATTTCTGTCATACGATAGATTAATAATTTTAACACTTCCTTCTACTAAAGAATTTTGAAACAAAAAGTTATGCTTCGAATAGAAAAGGTCATAAGTATTTATGAATTTTTATTTTACGTAATACTTTCTCTCAATTTTTTAAATCAACGAAATCAGAGATTTATTTATAAAACGTAATTTTCTTCGTTTCCATATTTTTTATCCGTGAAAACAAAATTGAATTTATTTTTGCAATAACCTTTCTTTTTTTATTATTGACGAAAACGTCAAAAAATAATTTTTACCATAAATTTAATTATAGAAGTAGAATTTTTTCATAAAACAATTTGCACCTTGTCAATGTTACCAAAGTGACGAAGATGGAACATAAAATATTAAAATGCCAAAATCGGTAACTTAGAGAAGATTTCACATCATATAATCTGGAAATTTAACGTGAATAGTAGTAGAAATAAAAACGCAAAAGCCGTAAGAAATGCTGACGAAAAATGCGTCCGCATTATATTCACCTCGAAACACTTGCATAGATTAAAATACAAAATTCCGGCGACGAAGGATTATTATCATTATTGATGTGTGATATATGTGCTTCGTGATTCAACGACGGATCGCTACGCGTACCGTGAACAGGCGCCTGGATGCGCACGATGGATGCTTTTTACGTTAACGCATCGTTCAATTAGCGTTTACAGATAGAGATTTCTGTCATACGATAGATTAATAATTTTAACACTTCCTTCTACTAAAGAATTTTGAAACAAAAAGTTATGCTTCGAATAGAAAAGGTCATAAGTATTTATGAATTTTTATTTTACGTAATACTTTCTCTCAATTTTTTAAATCAACGAAATCAGAGATTTATTTATAAAACGTAATTTTCTTCGTTTCCATATTTTTTATCCGTGAAAACAAAATTGAATTTATTTTTGCAATAACCTTTCTTTTTTTATTATTGACGAAAACGTCAAAAAATAATTTTTACCATAAATTTAATTATAGAAGTAGAATTTTTTCATAAAACAATTTGCACCTTGTCAATGTTACCAAAGTGACGAAGATGGAACATAAAATATTAAAATGCCAAAATCGGTAACTTAGAGAAGATTTCACATCATATAATCTGGAAATTTAACGTGAATAGTAGTAGAAATAAAAACGCAAAAGCCGTAAGAAATGCTGACGAAAAATGCGTCCGCATTACATTCACCTCGAAACACTTGCATAGATTAAAATACAAAATTCCGGCGACGAAGGATTATTATCATTATTGATGTGTGATATATGTGCTTCGTGATTCAACGACGGATCGCTACGCGTACCGTGAACAGGCGCCTGGATGCGCACGATGGATGCTTTTTACGTTAACGCATCGTTCAATTAGCGTTTACAGATAGAGATTTCTGTCATACGATAGATTAATAATTTTAACACTTCCTTCTACTAAAGAATTTTGAAACAAAAAGTTATGCTTCGAATAGAAAAGGTCATAGGTATATACGAATTTTTATTTTACGTAATACTTTCTCTCAATTTTTTAAATCAACGAAATCAGAGATTTATTTATAAAACGTAATTTTCTTCGTTTCCATATTTTTTATCCGTGAAAAGAAAATTGAATTTATTTTTGCAATAACCTTTCTTTTTTCGTTATTGACGAAAACGTCAAAAAATAATTTTTACCATAAATTTAATTATAGAAGTAGAATTTTTTCATAAAACAATTTGCACCTTGTCAATGTTACCAAAGTGACGAAGATGGAACATAAAATATTAAAATGCCGAAATCAATAACTTAGAGAAGATTTCACATCATATAATCTGGAAATTTAACGTGAATAGTAGTAGAAATAAAAACGCAAAAGCCGTAAGAAATGCTGACGAAAAATGCGTCCGCATTATATTCACCTCGAAACACTTGCATAGATTAAAATACAAAATTCCGGCGACGAAGGATTATTATCATTATTGATGTGTGATATATGTGCTTCGTGATTCAACGACGGATCGCTACGCGTACCGTGAACAGGCGCCTGGATGCGCACGATGGATGCTTTTTACGTTAACGCATCGTTCAATTAGCGTTTACAGATAGAGATTTCTGTCATACGATAGATTAATAATTTTAACACTTCCTTCTACTAAAGAATTTTGAAACAAAAAGTTATGCTTCGAATAGAAAAGGTCATAAGTATTTATGAATTTTTATTTTACGTAATACTTTCTCTCAATTTTTTAAATCAACGAAATCAGAGATTTATTTATAAAACGTAATTTTCTTCGTTTCCATATTTTTTATCCGTGAAAACAAAATTGAATTTATTTTTGCAATAACCTTTCTTTTTTTATTATTGACGAAAACGTCAAAAAATAATTTTTACCATAAATTTAATTATAGAAGTAGATTTTTCATAAAATAATTTGCATCTTGTCAATGTTACCAAAGTGACGAAGATGGAACATAAAATATTAAAATGCCAAAATCGGTAACTTAGAGAAGATTTCACATCATATAATCTGGAAATTTAACGTGAATAGTAGTAGAAATAAAAACGCAAAAGCCGTAAGAAATGCTGACGAAAAATGCGTCCGCATTACATTCACCTCGAAACACTTGCATAGATTAAAATACAAAATTCCGGCGACGAAGGATTATTATCATTATTGATGTGTGATATATGTGCTTCGTGATTCAACGACGGATCGCTACGCGTACCGTGAACAGGCGCCTGGATGCGCACGATGGATGCTTTTTACGTTAACGCATCGTTCAATTAGCGTTTACAGATAGAGATTTCTGTCATACGATAGATTAATAATTTTAACACTTCCTTCTACTAAAGAATTTTGAAACAAAAAGTTATGCTTCGAATAGAAAAGGTCATAGGTATATACGAATTTTTATTTTACGTAATACTTTCTCTCAATTTTTTAAATCAACGAAATCAGAGATTTATTTATAAAACGTAATTTTCTTCGTTTCCATATTTTTTATCCGTGAAAACAAAATTGAATTTATTTTTGCAATAACCTTTCTTTTTTTATTATTGACGAAAACGTCAAAAAATAATTTTTACCATAAATTTAATTATAGAAGTAGATTTTTCATAAAATAATTTGCATCTTGTCAATGTTACCAAAGTGACGAAGATGGAACATAAAATATTAAAATGCCGAAATCAATAACTTAGAGAAGATTTCACATCATATAATCTGGAAATTTAACGTGAATAGTAGTAGAAATAAAAACGCAAAAGCCGTAAGAAATGCTGACGAAAAATGCGTCCGCATTACATTCACCTCGAAACACTTGCATAGATTAAAATACAAAATTCCGGCGACGAAGGATTATTATCATTATTGATGTTTGATATATGTGCTTCGTGATTCAACGACGGATCGCTACGCGTACCGTGAATAGGCGCCTGGATGCGCACGATGGATGCTTTTTACGTTAGCGCATCGTTCAATTACCGATAAAAGCACGGTCGTTGACTCTCTGCCTCTCTCCTCTTCTTCATCCCCCCTTTGAAATCATATTTGAAGCCGAGGAAGTTGGAAGGTTCGTTAAATCGCGATATCGCGGTAATCCGATAAACATTGGCATTTAATTGGGGAGAAAGCCACGAATCGTTGGACTGATATACCCCTCGCAGGAATTAAGCTTCTATTCCCTGAAATTACTCTCATATATCCGTTCTCAACCCTTCATATTCTCCACACTGGCTCTTCGATTCGTAATATTTGAAGCATAAATTAAAAATACATAAGCATAAATTGAAGCATAAATTAAAAATCAACAGATTGACTACTTCAAAGAAATTAGCCCGAACTAGACATAACTCGTTCATCGTGGTTTTCGCGCGAAGTAAAGTATGCGGTTTGTCAATCGTTGTGAGATTCCAACGACGTTAATTCTGTCGAAACGGCGACGCGCGACGATCGCACATTCTGTTGCAAATCGCGACCATATCGAGCGTAAAGACTAAGAATGAAGACAAAAATGAAGAACACTCGGGGAATTGGAAATGCTCGATGACGAAAGGTATTTCAAGGTGTAATTACATCCACATTCAATCGGATCGCACCTTCGTTCGGTTGCTAGGTCAACAACCTTCGATGTTATTTAAATAATGCAACGGCTGGAGCAGCCGGTAGCGAGTCGTAAAAGTTTCAATAAAACACGTTCCTGCTAGTGAACGTATGTTAAGACTTACACCGAGTTTTATTTCGCTACGCCGTTTACCAGTTCGAAACGATCGATTGCATAATAGTAGCTGTTTCTTTCATCTCGGAAATACGATCATAAACGGCGACAACGATCCAGCTTATTCCTGGTTGTGTTCCATGCAAACTTTGTAAACACTATACGTCGCGACGCTCTCATTAACGCGTAATTCCCTCCAACTCGGAAGTCTTGCAACTTTGGTGATCCGTTTTCAGTGTAAAATTAGTTACGAGCATCAGGGGATTTATCGCCGTAATCGGTAAATTATTTATTAAGGGTCTACGACCTTTAAGGATTTCTCTCTAGAGATTTAGATTAGATGAGAAGTTTCATTAACGAGTTATCGTGTCTCTAACTCGATCTTTTTTCGTGTAAATTGGTCACCAGACTTACCAGCTTCGTTGTAAATAGAAGATTAGTAATATTTCGTAGTTTCGTGGTAGTATGTAGACATTTCAATGCTTAAACGCACAACTTTTAGTTCGCTTTTCATTCGCATCAGCGCTATGAGACGGATCGATAGCTCAACACTTTCCTGTAGTTCCACGAATCATCTTTCGGCTGGCTTTATCTTGGCTTATCTTGGCTTTATCTTGACCGTTTCCTAACGCTATCCTAATACTATCGTCTTACTGAGATCCTTTTTCCGATTTTATCTTCTGCTTATTTTATTATAAATCCGAACTTTCATTCACATCGTATGTTTTACAGCGTAAAATCCGTTCCAATAAATGTAACCAGTAGGTTTAATACTCAAACGCACCTGTGCGTATCTCTGCATATTTGCTGAAAAAAAAGATCAATCTTACGTTACATTTTCAATATGCGTAATAAGCCGAAAATTTCTCTGATGCTAATCCTTCGTAACAAAAGGATGGCATCACTATATGCACGAAAATAGCATTTGGCAATCGTTAGGAACACAATACGTGGATATATATGTAGTTGCCAAATTAACCTTCGCGGTGTTCAAAGTGAACGGCTAGAAACGATTGCTTTTTGCTATACGCGCATGGTTCGATTGCACCATAATTCGTTATTATGACGTTTCGAGAGAGGCAAAGGATGTGGTGTTGCAACGTGTTGCGTTCGAACAATGTTCCCTGGATAAAATTCCCGGAGCGCGTATTATCGCATACGCCGCGCGAACGCGTTGAACCTTCGCGCAAACAATGAGAGCGTGAACGCGAAAAAATAGCGTTGAGCACGTAACATTCGGCCTGATATCGTTGATTGGCCGCGAATTGTCAACGTGCACGGGACAGTTTTACGTAAAGACATTCGATCCGTACAATTATGTTAAGACGTCGACCGTAGAACGTACTATGTTGATGCAATTAAAATTTCAATGAAACAGGAGAACGCGCTAATAGCTAGTCACCTCGTTGTTGACTATAACGTACAAATACTTTTGTTTAAAAGCTGCTCGTTAGTGTTTACCGCGTGCAGCGATTAAGTGGCGAACAAATTACGTTCAAGGGGTATAGAGCTAATTCTCGATTAAAATTCTCCTAACTTTCTAATGGTATTAGAAATTATAACTTGAACGTATGTACGCGACTGGCAATAAATATCAGGACAGCCGCGGATATTTAGTATAAATCGAATATGTGTTCTATTGTTCTTAATTTCTTTTATTATCGATTATTATTATTATAATATTATATATTAATATTAATATTTTTTAATATTTTAATATTAATATTATTTAATATTTTAATATTAATATTATTTAATATTTTAATATTACTTAATTTATTTCATTACTGATTCGTTCCATTCCGTTTACGTCATAATACGTAGCCTGCGGATTTTTGCGCATGTTTTTCAGAGTATAAAGAAAACGGCAGAAAAAAACTAGAAGCTGGATAAAAATTGTTTTACCTCGATTAAACGTTACAAAAAACGCTACTTTCCTATGTTTTATACATTTCCACGTGCCACGTGTACGCTTTGCCATTTTGCCCTTTCAGTTTTCGCAGAAATGTATAAAACAAATGTATAAACTGTGACCTAATATCGCACGTGCCTTTAAATAAATTCGCGATGATATTAAATACGAGATTATAAAATCAGAAATGAATAATTCTACAACGATGGAATGGGTAAATGGTTGTCGATCGGACGAAAGACAATAGCAAACAACGATATAGCGATGATTAATTAATGGAAGATTTTTAGCAAACAAAAATAGAACTTAACGAACTCAGTAATTGATAAATGATTACGTATAAGATAAGTGCATTTTCCAACTGTGAGTCATAGTTAACGTTCAGTTTAGCCTAGGTAGGATCTTAGCTTTGGAGTAAATAAGTATAATAGTAGCAAAAAATCGATAGAATTGTTAAAAGGCTGTGACTAATCCTGGTCGGCTGGTCAGTTATCATCTGAATCTATTGTTATTTTGCTAGTATACTTTTCGAATCATTTTCAGCTATTCTATGGGCAAGCATTAGTTTCTTTCGCGCATGCCACGTATCATTCGCTCATTAACTCGTTTTTGAAAGCTTTTATCGGCTAATGAAAAATGTAACGTACACTTGCGTAATGCGTTCGAAGCGTTCGTTCGCTCAATTTTCATGTAAAGGTTAGACGATACGCGTGATAAATCGCGATGCTACGAGATGTGATTAGATGCGGATGTTAATATCTTGTAAATACCTTTTCTCGACTACGATAATCATCGAACACTAAGAACTTCGCAAATCGATGCAATTAATCGGTGATCTTGTGGGAAGAAATTTCGATATCACGATAATATTAAGGATAGTATGTTAATTACGACTAATACCGTTACTGTTACATTGTTTCATAATTAGTATTAGTTTAATATACTCAACGACTCCTGCGCAAGCATCCGTGCAAGTGTTATTTTCTATTATGCTCACCTTCTATTGGAAAGTTCTTGCCTTGCTCAACAAGTCTTTTTGATTTTTTTCCTGTAAAACTTCCGCGTGTTATCGATTTTTATGCTATGTACGTATTTGTAGGAGAACTTTCACTGAGCCGCGAAGTTTTCTTTCGACGATTAAAGAGAACCATTGTTCTCTCTTTCGATAAAGTATGTGATGATAGCCATTGCCAAAATTATTGACATATTTATCTGGTTAAAGACAATCTAACAGATTATACAGATTATTAATTATAAGCCTAATGAGAATTTTGTCATTTATTTGGCATATAATAATACGATATAGTGTATAATAATAATAGTCTTTATCATTAAATTGCGCCATTATTTCATAATTTCATCGGAGGATAATGGAACTTCACGAAGCCTTCAAATTGGATTTCATATTATAATAATGTAAACATCGTTTGACGGTATTATCTGGTTGTGAATAGGGTTGATTTGATTCAGACTGCGCCAGTCATCATAACATCGACTTCCTATCTCGTTATGTAACATTCATCAGAATAACAGACGCAATTACCGTCACTGAATTATCTTAATAACATTCGTTATTAATGAGTAAGTGTTTTCGACATACATCGGAGGTCGCAAATCCTGGATTATCTTTGTTTATTATCTGTTTAGATCTAATTCAGTTCCTTTCATGTCTTATTGCATTGTTCATTATATATTCTACAAACGCGTACGAACACAACGCAACAAATTGATACGATGGAAGCATTGATGCTAACCATGAGATAATACTCGACAATAATAATACGAGACAATAATAATCGAAAAGGATGATGACACAAAGGAATGAGTAATTTGTAGAGACAGAAGAACAGCAATTAACGTACATCCAATTAAATAACTTTCTTCGCTTTAAATGAAATTCCAATCAAGTATGTTTTATCATATTCGACTAACAATCAATAGAATATTATTAATTCAACAAATACTCGAGATTCCCAATGTTTTTTGTCGAGTTTCAAATATAACGTTAATCAATCGCTTGTCGGAAAGTCCATCGACATCGAAGAACGTGAACCAATCTACGTTATCTTCTCCTTCATTTCAGGCTGTCGCTGGCGATACCAGTCAACCGCGAAGGTTACTCGAGATGCAGCATGTACGACGTAAATTACACGGAAATTTTGCTAAATGGAAGCCTCGTATCGGACCCATCGTGGCCAACGAAAGATTGCCAACAAGGATGGGAATTTAATTATACCACCGTCCCTTATGCGTCTGTAGCATCCGAGGTGACACAAAATGTTCGACCTGTAATTTCCTGCTTTTTGATTATTTTATCTGTTCCTATCAATCAATCCCTTTGTACTGTGTATGTCGTATTCGATTATTTTCATGATCTATTTCGATAAAAAATAAGCGTAGTGTACAATTTTTGGAAAGAAAGAAGAACGATGGAAAGGGTCGAATAAACGTTTCTGGAAAGATCGATATTTCAGAAATGGGAAAATTAACAATGTCGATTTCCAAATAGGAAAATTATAGTACGTAACATAATTACTAGTACACACTGCAGTAATAATTAGTGCAGTACATACTGCAGTAATAATTAGTGTATGTAGTGAAATTACAGAGTACATTCTAAATTCAAGAGTTACATTGCCAAATAAGATATAATCGAATAAATACTTATAAAAATACTTAAAGAAAAAAAAAAGGATAAAAAATGTCGAGTTATGAAAGCTGATAAAACTGCATGCGATAAAACTGAAATTGAAAATATCGGATTGAAAAGAAACTTTAATAAAACGCCATAACGAGCAACAGCGCGAACATGCAGATTCGTTCGACATAAATTGCAAGACTTTTTGCTCCACTGGATTTCCATGAACTTTGCATCGCTCGTCAGGAGGAGAATTATTCCTCGAGGAGAAGAAGGACGCGAGAACGCGTAGGGTCTTAAGCTTCTCCTTCCTTTTTCCTCAAAAGAAAAGAAAAGAGGACAGAGGCGCGCTTCATTAGAAATTTCGAAACTTTGATCGAAAATTCATTTAATTGAGACGTTGAAATTGCTATAAGATTCCTGTGATGCTGATCGTGATCAGAAGTAAATTATTCGACCGTAGTTTTCTGTTGCAGCTGGGATGGGTTTGTCAGTACGATGCACTGCCAACCATAGCTCAAAGTATCTTCTTTATCGGCGCTATCTTCGGAGGATTAATTTTTGGATGGGTCGCTGATCAATATGGAAGAATACCAGCTTTGATTGGAGCTAATCTAATGGGGTTTCTCGCTGGGGTGGCTACTGCGTTCACGGTTAGCTTCTGGCAGTTCACTTTGTGTCGTTTCTTCGTTGGATTCGCCTTCGATAATTGCTTCACTATGATGTACATATTAGGTAACCGTTTTTCAATTATTTCTTTTTTACCTTGGAATTGAGTTTGAAAGACACACAGTGGCTACAAAAAATACTTGTACGTATGTATCCTTATTTCCCAATGAAGCGTCTTTCTTCCTTTTTTTTAAATCAGTTTTTACGTTTCATTTTGATAGCATTAATTATTTATAATCATGTATGAAAATATTACAAATGATACGAAAGCTAATATTTTAATCAGTCTTATCTTAAGACTTAGTCTTAATTAATTGGTATATATATAAATGCTGTTCTAAATACGATGGTGTACAGTTACTTGTTGTAATTACTGTAAGCAGGAAGATTTCTAAATTTAAATAACAAAGTAATCTCTACAACATACTTTAAAACTGTTGTTATGCTTGATTTACGATTGACGTTTCTACAAGTATATGAATTTTGCGACAGAACTCACGTTGCCATGCAACAAATTAAATGAAATTGAAAATCATTCAAAGTTACGAAGATATTTAAATACGTATGAATATACATGAGGTCATACATGTTTATTTTTTAACTGCAGCGTTTATATCAAAGAGAGGGAGAGAGACAGAGAAAAATTAATTTTCCTATTTCATAAGAATTTTATGTAAGATAAAAATATCAAATTTTAAGATATTTGGATTTATATATACCATTGAATATTTATAATATTTAAAAAAATTTACTTCGCAATCATTTTCTATACTAATATTTTCCCTTTATACTCGCGATCAATTATAATTTTGTTTTCTCTTTTAACGAGACAATATTCTGATTACAAAGGATTAGTCGTTCAAAATTGCTTTTCATTTCTGAACAACTATGGCATACCACGGTTTTCATAAATTTTCACTTCCCAACGGAAGGCGAAGGTAACGAATGAATGGTTCTATAACGAACGCTTCCACAACTATAAATCTATGTATATATATACATACATACATGTATATGATTTTAATTAAAATGTACATCTTCTAGAAAACTTATTTAAAATTCGTAAAAATATCACATAATAAAATAAAACAATCAAGTAACATTTTAAATATTCCATTGAAAATTCTAATAAATTGTTTAATATAAGATCGATATGATTACAGGCAATTTATAATACAAAATTTTATTATAACTCTACATGAAAAAATTTCAATTATAATACTGTAGAAATATATTTTCCAGTTATTGTTCTAATATCAGTATACTGAAGAGAAAATCTAGACTAGTCTCTGTCTTGAAAGATATTTTATACCCTGAAACTACAGCGTTAAGACCCTGATTGAAGCTATTGAAACGTAAGAACCCTTATTGAAACTATTACGAAGAAACTATAAGTACGTATAAACGTTACACCGCTCTAACGTAACTTTAACGGTAGACAGTTTATCAGACGAGTCATTGAAACGGGTTTTCTTGATCGAATAGCAAGTTTGTCCTGCTGACAGCATTCCAATTGTGAAAATCGAGACCAACGAAACTCAGGTGACGTGCATTAACCGTGACTCGATGACTCAAGCCGAGGTTGGAAAAATTTACAATTTGTTCGACAAAACTAGGCCAAGTTGACAAGATTCGTGAGCAAGTGGCTGGTTCGTTAATGATTTGGCGTTCGAATTTTCTTATTTCTATTCTAATTATCAAAGTCGATTAAACGATTGATCACGAATATTCGTCGGAAATATTGAGAAGAAGGCTCGATCTGTACGAATGTAAATCGTATTTTAATCAATGACTTGAGAAAGTGAGGTATTGATTGAAACTAAGATAAGTGATGCTAATTCGTTCCGAGCGCGTAACAAATTACATCATCGGATTCATTGATTCGCACATAATTCTATGTTCTGTTCCGTATTTATAATCGAGCGCAGCGAAGATAAAATGAAGGAGACTTGATTATCCGAGGGTTTCACAATTAGAGGAAAATCGATGGGGATGAGGAAATCTTTAATTGTAGAAACTGCACAGAAAATACCGTGGAAAATATCATAAATATTTTAATAGAAATATTTTTGTACTTTTTTTTAAACGTTAAAACTTTAGAGCTTTAGAAGCTTTATGTATTAGTATACGTATTTATACAGACTTTGAAATTTATAACAAATTTCTCTAGATAGATGCGGATTTTTTGTATTGTTTCGTATGTATACTTGTGTTACTTTTCTTTCTAACGATATTTAGTTAAAAAGTTCGTCTATATCATTTATTTATATTTTGTTATATTTAGATTTTGTTTTTATTTATATTAATGTTAATTTTATATTAATAAAAATCACTGAAATTTTCAGTATCATCATTATTTAGTATCATCGAATTTCTTTCTTCTTTATGTTCCATATTATTATTAAAATTCTCTAATAAACATTCAAATATTCTATAGAATATTTCCATTATTTTTTACGTATTATTTGCAGTCATATTTTCCATATATTTATCCTCGATAAAGTTTAGGTTGGTTCTTTAAATTCCTATTCAACATTCCGGCTAACCAGTCGATATCAATAACACGTGCTTTTCTTCCTGCCAGGATTTATAACTTATTCAAGCAGAAGCTCGCTCGACCAGCTTGTTGAAAGCATAGAATTCGATCAACTTCATACAATTCACATACAAACTGCAGATAATGCTAACAATGGGAGGAAAATATGAGACTGCAAAGCGTGTAAACCTAGTAGTTTATAAAAGCATTTACATATTTACCACAGAAAAATTATATGTATGTAGAATATGTGTTATATAATACATTCTGAAATTTCATTAGCATTGTAATCATTATAATGGTAAAGTTTGAAGCATTTCTGAAGATGCACATAGAAGTTACGAGATATTTAATGCAAACATTTATTTAGTACAAATATACAGCATGAATAATTATCTTAAATATGTAATGAATGGTTATCAAATATCGGGATTTATCAATATAATAAATGTATTTTTATAATTAAATATTTTTGTGATTACTGTGAAACATATAATTACGCTAAATAATTTTGTATCTTTACATTTTTAAATTTACTTAATTGAAACTCTGCATCATAATAACCGTATTTATAATTCTGACGCCATATTCAATATAATTATTATATAACCTTATTACGATCCTAATGAAATTCCAATATCTTTATGAATATATAACAGAAACGTAATAATACTTTGTTGTACTAATTACGATACCGTCATATATAATAAGTATAAATAAATAATAAATGTCTATAAATGCTAAGATATTTTTACGTGCCGCTGTAGCTAACAGGAGAGCAGGAAGGGACGAAAGAAAAGAAAGAAGAGAACGAACGTTAATCAATTTCGAAACATTAACAACGTCCTTGTGTTGGACGGTGCTCGCGTTTCTCGATCGGTCGCATTGCGAGATATCGGTCAGATTATTATTATTAATACGATCGTCTGTAATTTATCTTTGCTAACTGTGCCGCACGGAATCTTCATTTATAGTAAATGAGTTGTCGCTTTTGATCGAACGGTAACACGATATGAAATTACAGGGTGACGGAAACAGCTGGGAGAAAAGCAAATACTTTTTCTGCACGAATAATGTAACATTAAAGGCAGTAAAGGCGAAGTGATGAAACGAGTGATCTCAGAGAAGTTTCTTTACGTCTTCTTCTCCTTTCTATATCCTTTCTATGAGAATAATATCTCGTCTACAGAAAAGATCTCCTCGCCCTATCTACGCGTTGTAAAGGGAATAATTTTAATGGCAATACAATCCGAATGATACATATATTTAAAAAACGATATTTTGTTGGTTTTATGAATATTGATTTCTATAACGTGAGGTTCTTCTACTCTTATTTTCTATTAAATTAATGATACATATATTTTAGAATGGCTGTCGCAATGGTGATGATGATGATGGTGATGATGATGATGTTGATGATGATTTGCGAAAGAAGATGTTGAAATTACAGACAGCATAAATAATATTTAGATCTCATGGAAATTGATTTTCGTAATGCGAGATTCTTCTATTCTTATTTCCCATTAAATTTCTACGTAGAAAAGTATTAAACATTTGGATATAACTTGGGAAATTATTTCCGTTCATGCGTACCGAGTTACTCGCTGGTCTCGTACCGTAGCTGATAACCAACCCAGATATTCAGGAAAGCGATTAATAGCTTAAAATTTATTCGTGCGAGATAATAATCCAAAATGTAGTCAAAGTTTTTAAGCAGGGTTTGTTAGAATTACGAGAAAATGATGAATTAACAGTTATGTATAGACACGTTAAATATAGACACGTTATGTATAGACACGTCCAGAGTTTATTGGGAAAATTTACGGCGAATTAAACAGGAAATTCCGAGAAATCTGATTTGTGGAATTATCCTATAGCTATTAATTAATTAATTTTTATTTAATATCCTATATTATCCTATAGCTATTAATTATTTAATTTTCATTTAATAAAAATTAATTTAGGTAATTTTAGAGAATAGAAATATCTGAAACTCGTGATTTAATAAACAAACATTCGTCATTTTGGTTTATTATGAATTATAAATTGGTTCGTTATGAAGCATGAAAAGTAAAATTCAATGGTACAAAGTGATCTTAAATAAGGAAGCGAGTTCCATGGTAAACATGGTTCGAGCATCGCAATTATAATAAAGCAAAAAAAAAAAAGAAAAAAAGAAACAACCACTGAGCGGTAATTATTACGAAGCCACTAGTTACAACTAATTGAAGGTGATTCCGGATTAGAAGCAAGCTACTATTAAGTGGCTAACACGCTTGCTTCATTAAGAGCAATTACTCCCTATTTTACGTCAGCTACAAATAGACATTGTTCACTATAATGTATTTCCACGTGTTTACCGCATCTTGTCCTGTTATACGATTAAAGAGTTACAACCTTGCGTTTCTAATTTATTGAACGTATACGCACCAGACATTAATTTCGTCTACGTATTCGTGAAATTGCGAGATTCATTCATCGCGAAGGTCAGTTCAATTGCTCACGATAACTTTTCATCGTTTTAATCTGTTTTCTTGTACGAAAATAGAATAATATTTACTTGTCATTGCACTGTCGATATGTTCGTTCAGGAAGTCAATTGTTTTCATCGACTTTCCGTAGAGAATGTTCGTTTCGACATAAATATATATCTCAGGCTTATCGATCTTTCAATATCTACCATAAATAACTTAACAAGGTAACACACGCTCGTATTTGAATTATGTAAATGATCCTTTGACTCTAACGATCCGTTTCTTCACAGTTAATTTATGATATTGCCAATTACGCGTGATTCTACCTTTTGTATCTTTAAGAAATACAGGGTGATTGGTAATTGGTGGTACAAGCGGAAAGGGGGTGATTCTACGCGAAAAAAGAAGTCGAAAATATAGAATAAAAATTTGAAAATTTAAAAATTTAAAAATTTGAAAATTTAAAAATTTAAAAATTTGAAAATTTAAAAATTTAAAATTTTGAAAATTTAAAAATTTAAAATTTTGAAAATTTTGAAAATTTAAAATTTTGAAAATTTAAAAATTTAAAAATTTAAAAATTTAAAAATTTAAAAATTTAAAAAATTTTTAAAATAACGTCAATTGAGACAACGATCTACAGTGAGATCCGTTATAACGAGACGTGATAAAGTGCATGCGTACTGAGCGAAAATTCAAAGTCGATTTTCTCGAAAACAAAGCCTCAAACGAAAAATTTTTATTCTATATTTTCGACTTCTTTTTTCACGTAGAATTATCCTCTTTCCGCGTGTACCACCAGTTACCAACCACCCTATATAATTCGTAAATAGAAACGTATTCTTGTCGATAAATATCGAAACACTTACGGAAATTTAAATGGGTTGGAACATTCATCGGGAAATTATTAAAGTCTTTGTTATTAGATCTAAACACGATTTAATCGTAGAACTAAACACGTTTGTTAAATTAATCTATATATTGTATATCTACTTTTTATATATTTGTAACTTAAATTTTTCTTCTTCATATTGCGTTAGGTTGCCCCAAAAGTTTCTTTCGTTTTATATTATTTTATTGAATTACGTATGATCTATTTTGTCCCAATGAACATAATTCAATAAAATAATATAAAACAAAAAATAGTATGCGTCTATTATCTCCTTACGAGACGAAAGAAATTTCTGCGACAACCTAATATATTGTTCCATTCTTTATTCACAGAATATTTCTTTCACAGATTATTCTTTTAAATATTATGTTTTTTATTCCAGTATTAGAATACGTTGGACCAAAGTGGAGGACATTCGTGGCGAATATGTCGATCGCAATATTCTTCACATTTGCAACTTGCATTCTACCCTGGATCGCCTATTATTTGGCCGACTGGAGGATGACCTGTATTGTCACCTCGGTTCCTCTTGTTCTAGCCGTAGGTACGCCATGGTTGATACCGGAAAGCGCTCGATGGCTGGTCAGCCAAGGTCAGATAGACAGGGCCATTAAAATCCTTGGTAAATTCGAGCGACTGAATGGCACCACGGTGCCCGATGACATCTATAGACGATTCCGGGTAAATAAGCCGATTACTGCAATCTTTCCCGTATTTTCTACTTTTATGATCTTTCCTGCTTTATGTGCGTTCTATGAATACCAATTTATATACCTTTAAGCATATCATATAATCATTTTCTTTGAATAGAAGTCTAATTGGGTCTTTTACGTAATGAAAAGTTGTTTACAACCTGGTAATTTTATATCTTATTCATCACCTAAATTGCCAGCGATAAATTGCTGTTGATTTCTGTTATTGTCTGTTATTGCCTATTTCTGTAATGTTATTTATTGAATTTGTATATTGTTTTTATCTTTGAAAATTTTTATACAAATAGATTAAACATTTGGAAACTGCTCAGTCTATGAATAGATCATATTATTAATATTAACATTAACGTACGATATAAGGAGATAATCGACTTTCAGAGGTTTGATGTTTTATAAAGTAAAATGAAAAAATTTGCGAACGTCCAAGTAAACTATTTCGAAAGGATCGTCTCATACAAATATAACATAAACTTTCTTCCGGATTTTATTGTAATTTTTGTACACATAACAGATTCATATAAATTTGTAAAAAAAACAGACAAACGACATTAACTAGTTAAAAATTTGCTAATAACAGGAAACCTGTGCCAGAATCTGCAAAGAGGAGGAAGCAGACAAAACGTACTCCGTGTTGGATCTATTTAGAACGCCACGACTACGGAATATCACGATTCTATTTATTGTTATTTGGTTCGTATCGCTATTAAACAGATATCAAATAGATTGACGTAAAATCGGAATTATATCTTGTAAAAATCTCACGAACAGTTTTATATCTTTTGTCTAAAAATACTTCATTTCTGAAGCAAGGAATTTGCTTCTCACATGAAATATGATAGCGTGATCTTTCTTTATCATATGAAATTGTTTTACGAAATATAGGATGGCGATTTCTTTGGTGTTCGATGGTCACGTACGAAACGTCGATAATTTAGGCCTGGACGTGTTTGTTACGTTCACGATTGCTGCCGCAACCGAGCTGCCTGCTGACACGTTCCTCACGCTCGTTCTTGATCGATGGGGCAGAAGATGGCTGGCGTGTGGTTCCCTCATCATTTCTGGTATCTTCAGTATCTGGGCTTCTGCCGTTTCCAATAGTTCGTACATTTCACTTTTATATATTCAACCTTCTATATTACCGATCAATCTTCTAGACAACCTAAGTTGATAATTTTGACTTATTTTTTTATATATTTATTTTGGAATATTTATAAAATGAAAATGCTTGTAGAGCATTTGCTACATTGCTGAATAGTTTCCAAGCCCTATCATGTATCCTTTATATAGATATTTCCTCTTCTACTGCTTTGATCATGAGATCGCTTCATATTTCTGCATGTATCAAAGAGCGTTGGCAATAGTCCTCAAAATGACGGGCTTCGGCGCTCCAGCAGTGTTATATGGCTTTCAGTAGCCGTAATCCATGATACAATCCCTTAGATTCAAATTGGCTAGATTAACGTTTTATAGATAAGAAGCTTATTGCTTGTGCTTAACTCAGAGCTAAGCGCACTTGTATTAAGCTTAGCAAATGCTTGTATTAACTATTGTAGACAATCAAATAAATCCAACTGCAGACAGATAAAATAATTTCTTCCCTTTTTATTCCTTAAAATTTTCTAAAATTATTTCATGAAAAATTAGAATTAGAAACTAATGCTGAAATTTTTTTTTCAGGTATATATACAGCTTCTCTGGCAATTCTCGGTCGATTTTGGATAAACATTTCATACAATATCGGTCTCCAATATGCGGCTGAAGTATTACCAACTGTGGTTAGAGCTCAAGGTGTAGCTTTGATACATATAATGGGATATGTTGCTAGTATCCTCGCACCGTTTGTAGTATATCTCAATGTTGTGTCCTCGTTCCTACCACTTCTTGTGCTGGGCACACTCGGAATTATGGGCGGTCTTCTGACTCTCTTTTTGCCGGAAACATTGAATAAGGATCTTCCGCAGACGTTGCAGGACGGCGAGGATTTTGGAAAGGATCAGAAGATGTGGGATGTACCTTGTATCGGAAGGTAAAATCACATAAAGGAACTTTCGGTCTCCTTTTTTCAAAGATATTCACAGATCTTCAAGCTCGAAGTTCAAGATTCTTAAGCATTCTGTTAGATCTACATCTTCGTATGCTTTCGTATTACTTTCTTCTTAAAATTTGTTAAATCTCTCAAAAGAAAATTGGACTATCTTCTTTCTTCAAATGCTTTTTAAATCTTTTGAACAGAAAAAAAGGATCGAGTTGGGAAGTTATTCAAATCTTTAAGCGATTGAATTCAATATTTTTAAACGCAATGTTTTGACAGAAAACGCGAGGACGAGGAGACACCACCGGTCGCCATGTTCCGATCATTTTCTAGATGCAGTGCGAGGAATTCGATGAGAGCGTCGCTTCGCGGTGAACCTTTAAGGAGTAGCATGCTACGGAAATCGAGTATAAAATCGAGGAAAAGCGAAAACTCGATCACAGAGGTCGAAAGGCTGTAGCGAAGCGTTCACCACGAAGTACAATATTTGTCGCGTTGATCTCGAGCAAAGAATCTTTAGTCTTCCAAAAACGTGCAATACAAGTATTAGAGTAAGACAAGTTACTGAATCCAGGAATCTTAAATTCCACCGTCATTAATATTCATTATTACAAAACAGCGGATTTTTATGCAATTATGGGTGATTCGAAGATACGAAAATTCATAGAATGCGTATGACGCAAAATTTTGTAAAATATCCAAAAGTACAGCACTATCGATGATATTTAATGGATAGAAACATACATTTGCCCAAGTCCTTTCGATTGTATCAAATCTTTCAATTGTATTATTGTATCCACGAAAATATGCATTTGCATAAAGATCCGCAATGCAATTATCATCGCAATTTTTCATCAACAATGATTGATTAAAAATTCAATCATTAGGCGAGCGAATAAAAATTAGAGTAAGAACGTAGGTTAAAATAATTGTCGTAAATTGTCGTGGGTAGTTAATGTTAAAAATTAGTACTTTCCTTTGTTATCAAAGTTCCTGAAATTGTTCGTACAAAAGCTCCATCTTATAGAATATAGTGCAATAATCGTTATACTAGTAAAATAATAACATCATAAATATACAAAATATATTAACGAGATGAAAATAATATGGACAACGTGATGTATGGCCACGAGTTTTGTACATATGTACGTGTAAGTATTTGTAGATCGATTAGAAATCGCAGAGACCTCGAGCGGATGTCACGCGACGAGATAGCGCGATTATTTTTATTACGATGTAAATCGTTCTTAGATGTTTTGTAATAAAACTTGCCAGTAAAACCTTCCCTGGATTCTGCTAATAGTTCTTCACCACTTGTTCTTTAGTCGATTGAATTAACGGTATAAATAAGTATGAGATTATCTTAGGAAATCTCATTAATATTTTTGTCGACATCTGCGACGTAAAAGCGGGGTAATAATATTTTGAAGCTTCCACGACGCGTTGCTTACTATAGATATTGTCTGCACAGGATTCATCAATTTTCAGAGAGCCTAGTCTCGCCGAGATGGAGATAATCCTCTTTAAAGTTGAACGTTTTCCCATACGTAATCCCACTAGTAAGCCACTGCAAAAATAATATTTCAATTAATGATGGAAAATCGCTTTTGAAGACGGAAAAATCTTCTTCGAAGGAAAAATTTGACCTAAAACTTTCGAATAAAATTAAAATCTGTAAAATCTGTGTCACGCCACGTGGCTTACCACAGGCTGTATTTTCTAACCATCGCTCACGGCCCTACAGTGTCGCAGGCAGACCGTCTATCTGCCCGTCGGATCATATACAATGTATCGACGAGAGCACGGTGTTGCCAAGCAGCGAGCTCCAGAAACGTCGATTTTTGACCGTTACGTTTTTCACACAAGAAGAGGCATACGTGATCATAGGCGCGAGCGGTGGCGTGACCCGAGCATAGTGGGGGTCGTCTTCCAAATGAGACAAAGGAATAATCGAAGGGGATCAGTTCTTTCTGACAAGTCAAACGTGACACTTCGACAAATCTGACGAGCAAACGAATTTATCTAGAGATATCGTAAAGTCGAATCAAATTTCTGTAACATATTCATCATATTATTGTAAAATATATCATTCTATGTTAACCTGTTAATACAGTATTACATTCATTAAATCAGCTCTGTTGTCTTAACCGAAACAGGGGAACGACTATTTCGCGGCGTCGATTAACTGTAACGAGAATTTACATCTCTCGCTGACGCGCTTTCCTAGCTTCCGCGAACGGTTGTAACAATCCGTATATAAAATCGGTAATTTCGGCATTCAACATGCTGTATATTATAATGCCAAGTTCCCGTTATGTTCATAAAGAGTACAGAGATAATATTCCAAGAAATTTCTCCCTAGAGATGCTTAAAATCTCTTCTTAGAGAATCTTAGAAATGCGGGAAGAATATTCCAATTTCAGTGTTCCGAGAAATATCGTCGAGCTACAAATACCTGGAATTCGAATCGCAGCGAGTATTCGACGTATGCGTGGGAGAGTCATTTGTGCTGTTACAGTGGAGAAACATGTTTTTCTTTTTACGGAGGTACAATTCAAGACTAATTGTAGATGTAATGCGATTTAAAGCTACAATAAGCGTGGAAAAACAACTCGCGATCGACCAATTACTCTTTCCACTGTCTATTAATTACGATTGCTTCTGAACGTTTTCCTACAGGTAATTGCTAAACGAGAATTTTTCCATACCAGCTACCATAAGCAACCAAGAAAATATCGATGTCTTAATTTTCGCAACTTTCAGACATTCTTGAAATTTAGATAAATACAAATATAAATGCAAAACAATGCCGTTATAGATAAATACAAAAATTTCGAAGTTTTCCGCTTCTCAGAGAAATTTTGCTTGCGTATGTACGCAGTGCTCAGGAACTTGGCAAGTTTAAGCCTAAAAGGATTAAAATCCGATGAAAAGATTACGAGATAATAAACTTCAAAGTCGATTACCACGGAAGTTTACATCGTGTGAAAGATTAAAGGGAATATTCTGACGAGCAGCTCTTAATAGTTTCAGTGTCTAATCCTCTAAAAACGTGACATTAATTGTTCGTGCCGAAAAGGCAGTTACGAATTGCAAAATGTCGCGAGAATTCGATCTCGACAGGCGTAGAAAAGGCAGGGGCGGGAGAACAAAAGAGGATAACGTCTCAGATTTAAAAATGCGCTTGTCACATGATTTTTAAAACTTGTTTTTTTCGGTATCTAAAGCACACTTACAAACACGATTTTTTTTTTTTTTTTTTTAATTCGGTGAGCCGCGGAAAGCTGAATACGACTTTCGTATGGAAAGTCACGAAGGTACGATACGTTATACTTTTGCGAACTACTTACTTCATCTAGTCGGTTTTTTCTTCTTTTTTCTTGAAGGAACGCATGGTTCTATATCGCTCTCTTTCTCTTCTTCTTCAATGTAATTTTCACGTAGGAGATTTATCCGCCTCAAGTACGTATTATAATCTTTTATTGTAGACCATCGACGAAATGATTCTTCTCGATACCGTTTAGCAGCATCGTTATGGAAAATTCTTCTCTCTTCTCATTTTAATTCCCTTAACAGTCAATGGAATCCGATGCTATACGCACAGCTACGCACGTGCAGTGCTATATCATCTCTACTCCATGAATATCGTTCACTGCCCCAATGTTAAGGTTCAACATACGAGAGTTCGCGACCTTATCAAAGTTTCTGTCGCTAATTAATATTAACGTGATGCAATCCGAAGCGATGAGTAATGAATATGTCCCTCTAGCGTGACGACTTATCAATCATACATGTTACGAGACGATTGTACCATTATTCGGTGCTAACTAGTATGGTTACGGAGAAGCATGTTGTCGACGACAGACGAGATTAATCTTACTGATTGCAGTCTTGACACAGACACGCACATATGTACATGGGACACTTGTAAAGTTTCTATCACGATCGTTATATTCTCTGTTTGCTTACGTAAAATGTGAAAGGCATTGTGACTCGTTTGCGATCATTGATAGTTTGTTTGGTGAGTGTGCTGTTATGAGTGGGATTAGTAAATGAAAAGATGATTTAACGTGGCGATTTTTATGATTGTAAATATTGACATCTTTTGACGCCGATTTGTATTTTTTTTTTTAATATTAATATAGAGTGGAATAGATACACCATTGGGGATTAAATGTTTTTAATCTTTCGTTTCTAAGTTTTAATTAATTACGTTTCAGAGTTACTCGAATGAACTATATCTTAAAGAATAAAATTCGAGTTTGATTATGCGTTCGTAAAAATTGGATTAAATTTGAGTTATTGCCACTTGAAGACACTTCGTTACAATAATCATTGTAAATAAAATTAAGAAGTTAAGTAAAACTAGGAACATTATATTTGTCTACGATTTTTTACATTTCTGCGAAATGCACATGTTTCATTGCTAACGAAATAATTAAGTTTATTATAAGATATGAAGGTAAATACGCTTCGTATTAGCAAGTTAATTTTCAAAAGCTGAATGTAGATATTATTATTGGAACGTCATAAATACCCGATACAACAAGTACATACCTACGTACACAAAGATTATGAAATGGCACACACTTGTGTATTCATGAGTTTTTAATTGCCTTCTACGAGTTTACAAATTATAAAATTTTATAATTACAAATTACACACTCGAATGATAGATTATTATTTAAATATTTAAATACATATAATAATATTTCGCTTTATTCGATAAATATTATGTTCAGATAAACTCTCCGTTTTGTTCATTTTTCATATCTTTCTTGTTATCTTGTTAAAAAATAATGAAAAATGGGGTTTGTTATAAATTCGTGATTTAGTTAACGATGTTCAAGGACGTTTAATCTGAAGGATCAGAAGGAAAATCACGATCGTTACGAAACGGAAATCTAACGACGTGAGAAAATTTAATGCCGCAGATTGTCTGAAATCAGCCATAATCGCATTGTTACTTACTGAGCGATTCTTAGATCCTTTAGTTCTGTTTGTTTTGCCGATGAAACCCGTATAACATAATCTGTTACCGATACTAGGTAATAAATGAACAATAAGGAAGTGAAACTGGTAAATTCCATGAAGGAATACATTATCAGTTTGGAAAAGATAGGTGATCAAGATAAATCACGATCATTATGTATTAGTATGGCAAAATGAAGACGTTCTCAGAATGTTAAATCTCTCAGTTTGAATTTTATTTACGATAGTTATATTATCTAAACTATATATTTGTACAATATTACAGTAAATAATTAATAACAGATTTCATGTTAATAAAATGATTAAAAATATTAAATTTAGGTTTAATATTTTAAGCATTTAAAATAGATGGAACAGAAAACTGTGATAGGCTTTGATCTTTGATAAGTGTCGTTTTCGAAAAAAGAGTATTAATAAATGTAAAGCATTTTAAAAATGAAAATTTTCCATTAGCAAATTTCTCGTCTCTTCTAGTCCGAAATTAAAATTGAACGAACTGTTTTTGGGTAATATTATGGAATCCTCTTTAGTTACGTGTTTATAATACATAACAGAAACGTATCCATTATTCAAGATCTCTCGTCCTGCTGTTATGGAAACGAGAAGCGAACACAGATTTCCCTCAGTCCGACCTTTACATAGTGAAAGCATTTTCATACAACAAAGTAAAGATAAAAAATTTTCCTTCGACGAGGCAATGCGATTCCAGTCACGTTGCTTAATGATCTATCAAGGTAGACAGGCTTCTTGAGGAACCAATGTAATTACGTGACTACGATCATAATTTTTCTCTCTCCCCAGGTCTCTGTACCCATAAACAATATTGTGATCCCGTTTGTTATTTAATATAATTACTTATATCTAGTTACATTTAGTTATTAAATATTAGCATGATTTACTATATGTAATTCAGTAAATCGGTACAAGATCTAAAGAAAATATTTCTTACGTATGATTTTGACGAACTTTGTGTAAAAATCTATAAAACTAAAAGTTGCTTAGTTTATATACAGATAAAGAAAAGTATCGTTTATATCGTCGAGATATCACATTTATATCATTTTAAAAATAAAAATTCTTCATCAAAGCGAAGAACATTTTCATAAAAAATTACGAACAGAATATCTCGATTCTACAATCTACTGTAAACAAGATAAGTATCGATAATGAATAAATCTTAACATTGAATTTTATTCAAAAAGTTACAGTGATATCAAATAATCCGTAATGATATTTATTACTTCAATCATATCGGTCAGCTACTACCTACCTACCGCGTAATACTCGATCGATTTTCAAACGCAACCCCGCCCCCACCCAAACCCCAAATGAAGTTTCCAGTGTAATTCTGTTATTCTTGAATCTTCGGCTTGTTTTTCATTTTTTAGCTCACTTTAAAATTTCTTCTGGCTTCAATTGTGCTACGATTTAAAGTTTTCCGTGTATACGTTTAGAACGTTACTGCGTGCGGAAATAGTACAGAGGGCCTCTAATTATATCGTCTGTAATATTATTTATAGACTTTGAACCATATAGTACGTAAGTACGTAATTGTATATCTATCGTGGTTCATTGTATCCTTCTCTGTTGCATGAACCAGCGGTTAGGAGCGATACTAAATCAAGTGGGAATGAAACTCGTTGAAACAACGCTGGACATGGTAACGGATCCATGACTGTGCTTCTGTTATTATCAACGCCAGTAACGGTTAAACCGATTGCATACCTTGTGTAAGTTGGAAGTTACGTACATAACTTATACACACCCGTTGTGTGTTTCGCGATCCCATATTCCTTTTAATTTGAATTTTATGAAACTTTTTGTTCGATAATTGATGTGCCATATTACATCCGTCACATTCAATGTTATATGGTGTAATTTCTTCAGTTGTGGTGTTATATAAGTTACGAGGTCATTCCTGTATCTGAACATGTGTTTGGAATGTTAGTGTGTATCTTTCTCTTCGTATGTACATAGTGAGTAGAGACTGTCTGTCTTTCGCTAGAAGAATATTCTGCATATAGTTATTTACTGTTCTTGATATTTGATTTTGGAAATCTAATTTTCGCTTTGCTTGTATCTTCGAGCGTAAGGTGAAATTTGTACAGACATATCTAGTAATTTGTTAATCGTACTGTTCGAAATTATTGTGTGTGTGAATATTTCGGTGAATATAAACTACGAAAACCTGTCCTTGATTTTTTATGGTAACAAAGCAGTCTTCTCAGAAGAAACAGTATTCATAAATAAGTCAATTCGCAAAAAGCTAATTCTACGAATCTTGTTAGAAGAAACAGGTTAACGAAACTACATGTCCCTTCAGGAAAGGTCTAATTTATAGAGGTAGCTTGCAAGAAAAAGCCAATCTCACAAAAAGGTTGAGCATTCTTAATTAATCCTCTTTAGAATTCAATTACATTTATGCCTTTTGTAAATATTAATTCTAAAATAACGATGCTAACATTTCTAAACTACAGAATATCAACAAATAACATAACGCAATTCCCCATTTCAATTAAATATGAAAAATATACTAGAGTCGATTCAAGATCAAAACCGGTAAAACAAACGACAAATTTATCTGAAAAATCCACTGAATTCGTTTTAATACATCCGTTATTTAAATTGCAAAAATCAGTTGTGTTTCAACGTCAGTCTTTAACACCTTCCTTATATCGCAATTTTAGTACGCGACAAGACGACAATGCGATACAATTCGTTTCAACACCATTGAAATGTATGGCTGGCTTCGGACGACCGGTTTCCGGCGTGGCGCCACTATGCTTTGGAGAAACAAGGAAATACATATGTATGCATCTTGCTTTTTGTGAGACAGAAGTACTCTGCGTCTCTGTTCTACCAACGTCGCCGCTGTTGCGTCGATTTGCCGCAAACCTAAATGGAGTTCGATCAATGGCAAAACGAGCACGTGGTCCTCGATGTTGGCGATCGGAAAATCGAGTTTTCCAAACTATTTCTAGTTTCGCCGGTTCCACTGTCAATCAATGTTTCTTCCTTTCGTTCCGTTTCTCTTCGATTCTCTCCTTTTTTATTGGCAAACACGTGTCACCGAGTATCGTGTTCGTCTTCGCTAAGCAAGCTTCTATATCAGCGATACGCGAGCCGGTTTCCCCTTCATATTTGTACAAGACTTCGTGAACATCGGACGTTTTTCTCCTCTCTTTTCGAATCCTATCGTTGTTTAACTAACAATTCTATTTCTTTAAATGGAAATGTGGTCGTGTCTCCATTATATTTTCAATTAGCCAGGGAATTTAGGTTTATTGCCGTGGAAACTTGATCGGTCGTTTACGTAAGGATCTGCGATTCTGCTTCATCTTCGAGGAAAATTTCATCGAATACAATCGTTTCACTCATTGATTGGATCAGTCGAAAGGGAGATTCCGTGACTGCCTTGTATAAATATTGATCATAGTGTCTCTTGAAGGGAAGCTGTACCAATCCTGTTGATTTAACTACTGATCCTACTTTATCCTCGAGAAAAATTACTTACTTTGATTGTTTGACCATTAATTTTAGCGTTTCTCCGAGGGAAACAGCGTTGATCGCTCGAGTCTGCTCCTTTCTCAAGGTAAATTGTATTTACTATTTACTCGATCAGGTATTTTCTTTTCTTTTCCCGGAGAAACCTTGTTTCTCGCCTGTTTGACCATCCGTGCTATTTCTTCTTTGAGATAAACTACAACGATTATTCGTGTAACCAACAAATCTAATTTTTCTTTTTTTACAAAGGAAATGTGTTTAACGAAATCTCGCTTATTTAGTCATTGATTCCGCTTCCTTTTCCAAATAAATCGTCAATCATTCGCTCGATTGCCAATTCTAATTTTGCTTCGAAGCAAACTGCGTTGATTATTCGTATAACCTTTTTAATAGAAACTGTTTTTCGCCTATTTTATCGCCAATTTCCTTTTCAAAATAACATGTATTAATTATTCCTTTAATCGCAGATTTTATTTTATTTTATTTCTATTTCTATTTCGTTTTATCATCGATTTTCCGCCGTCTTCAAAGAAACTCACGTGAATTACTTTAGTTGCTTTTTCAAACTAATTTTATTTCTTTAATTTTAAATTAAAAAGTAGCAACGAAAATGCTACAATAACGGAAAAATTCTTCGGTTATCTCCACAAAGAACACGAAGGTATCGAACTTAGTGTATTAAGACATTTTGTTCGTTGGAAGTTAGTCGACGATACATTTGACATGATTTAATGTGACATCGAGAGAGAAAAATGGTTTGATCGAGGGTGAACTTAATTGCTAATTTCGTAACTTGCTGTTAATCGATCTGACAGTGATATTAGTGGATGTGGTTGGTAGTGCCTGATTAATCGTGATCGATATTTTGAACAAAGAGCAACGAGAAACGATAAGTTTGGAGTTTCACTTTGACGTCGTGAGACTATCGTTAATTAGACATGGAAGAATCGTTTGGTGACAGGTAAGGGTTTCAACTTTTGTATTCATTTTCTTCTATAGACTGAATTTAATTTTTCGCTTTGATAATCGTTTATAAAAGAGAAGCGATAATTATTAGTTCTACCTAAGAATGTTACTAATAAATTAGGAAAAAGAAATTTCGATTGGATTCTTGATAATGAGTGAAAATTAATTTAAAAGATTATATTTGGAATTTTGAGAATCGATCGAGTCCTCAGTTTCAGTGCAATGTAACGTTATCAGTCGCGTGAGTTTGGCTCATATGTAATTTATGTGCAAGCTAAATGTTTCCAAAAATTGTAGCATATTGATTTCTCAAAGTCCTGTATCAAATGTCTTGTAATTATGAGCAATTGTTTCGTTTGGACGATCAAGGGTAATATACTCTATTTTTAATTTTAAAAATGCCGCCATTTGTGTAGACGTACACACGCAAGTATTTACTATGGCTCGTAGACACGAACGTTTCTCGTGTCGTATTTTCCAAACAGGTCAGTTATTTCGAGCACTCGACCACTTTCCCGCTCCTGACAATGACATTAGTCATTCTAATCGATGTCTCGAAATCGATGGTTCTTTTGTCAGTTATTTCGTTTCCGTGTTTACTCCATATGATTAATATTGTTTCACGTATTCGCTTAAATTTAGTTGGCAAATGATTAATTTCCCTGAATCCATTTTCAAGTAAATATATCAGTTTAACCTTTTGCTCTATCTGATACGAAAACGAACAATTTGATATAAAAATTTTGCGAAAGATCGATATATTATTTTACTTTTAACTTGGAAATCGTTCTTTTAATTTTTCAATATCTAATTAACCACCTCAGTCCCTAAGACCGTCTGTTTTAATGAATGGTAAATAATCAAATAATTGCGTTGTTACATCAGAAGTACCATCTTCTTATATCCGTGATATTATTGTTTCAACCTTCAATTATTCATTTATTCTTAGCCTTTGATGGCTTAAAATTTTCTCGGTTATTTTCCAATAGAGTTCAATATATTGATCGAAAACTTAGTTTAGTTAAGCGCTGTAACCGGAAGTCATCCTTAAGTCGCCGGTAAGAGGATTACGAGTAACAAACAAACAATATTAAACAGAAAATTATTCCATTTAATTTTTCTCCTGCATTTAATTAAATTTGACAGAGTTAACAAACTTTCCTTCGGTACTTCTATCTCATTAGCAAATCTATAATATCCAAACGATAACTCGAACACCATTAACTAGCACTCGAGGCTATTTCTCGCGTCGAAACTTTCCTCAGACATGTAGATATCACGTCGACATCGCCGCGTATACCGAATCAGCCCTTTTTAAAGATGATCTCGCGAGCGTGGTTCGTATGCAATTCAATTTGAACGAGTCGCGTGTCACGATTCACTTGACTCCCGGCACAGTAATTGGCCGGCACTCGAACAAACACTTACACTTAATTTAACGTTTAACCGAATCGAAAACAAAGCGAACAGTTGCCGGACTTCGCTCGTTCTTTCAGTTCATTTCCGAATGTTTTTCGATCTGCACATCTGGTCTCCTCTTTCATCTCCGTTACTTTTCAAAATCTAAAATCATAAGTGGGACTTTGCTGCTCAAACTATGGAAGGGAGAAACGCGAATGACGGGTAAGATTGTTCCTGCGTTCTGTCAGTAAATAATTTCCTGTTTGTGGGAGAGGAAAGGAGCATTGTGATTGAAATCACAGAATGTGAAACATCAAAGGAACTACCGAATGACATTTATTTCAAAGACTCGAACTTTGTTATATGACTTTTATACTGCTACGCCTGGAAATCAAGGATGGATTCTGTTTCAGCGAAATGAAGGACGAGAAGAGTAACTCTATATTGCCCACTGAAACGAGTCGATTGAGACCAAGATTGGAAAGTTTCGATGATGTTCTGCCGTATGTCGGTGACTACGGGAGATATCAATGTCTGTTGTTATTGTCGTTACTACCTTATGGCGCGACGTACGCGTTTCTGTATTTCTCGCAATTTTTCATTACGATTATTCCCACGGAACACTGGTGCAGAATAGACGAATTAGTAAACTCGAATTTCACCGAAGAAGAGAGGTAAGTGTGTATAATGAAGGAAAGAAAGAAAAGGAGATATACGTAGCAACGAAAATTCCTTTAAAATTTGAACGATATTTTTGATTGTTCGTAGAAAGTGACTTTAAAATATTGTGAAAAATATGCGAGATATCGCGATTTCTGGAATTTCCCGAATTTTCGAACATTTCGAAAATTATTAGAAAATATTGTAGAAAAATTTCACGATAAGATACAAGATATTTTTGGATTACTCTGTCTGGACTTTGGTTCTTATTTTAATAATTAAAATGATCAATCGTCTATCGTATGGGATGTTTAGGATTAAAATAGCGATTCCAGCGACGAACGTTTATCCGTATTACGAACAATGTCAACGGAAGGACGTAAACTTCACGGAGCTGTTGAAGAGCGATAAGAGCCTAAGCTCGTCGAATTTCCAAACAAACGAAACGATAAAATGTACTCGATGGGAGTACAATTTTACGCAGATTCCATATCCTAGTATAGGAACTGAGGTGAAGTATTTACATCGTTGTCTGAATCGCATGCTTCGAAATTCTTACACTTTTGCTGCGTTCTTTGGGTCATTTCCGATCTAATCTAACCTTGTTATAGTAAATTTCTTAAGTTTAAAGAAAGTATAAGACTTTCATTCATCGAACTGCGAGCAGAATCGAGATATAAAAATTCGAAGACCGCAGCAGGATTAAAATTATATTTTGAAAAATACGAATCTGGTTTTTCGCTGACTAACTCTTAAACTTGGTGATTAGCTAGATTGGGTATGCGACCGAGAGTACCTCGTATCAACGGCGCAGTCCATCTTCTTCTGTGGATCCATCATCGGTGGTTTCCTAGTCGGTTGGATCGCCGATCACAAGGGTCGTATCCCAGCTTTAATGTTCTGCAATGGTATCGCTCTTTTTGCCTCCATTTTCACTGCCAGCGCAAATAGTTTTTGGTCATTCGCCGTCTGTAGATTTCTCACTGGACTGGCGTTCGATAACTGTATCAACATTCCTCTGATTATCGGTAAGCCTTCTACGAAGTAGAAAGTGCGAGAGGTTCGATCGATAAGCCAATGTTTCAGTTACGCGAAAGATAACGTTAGTATGAAGTCAATGTTTCTATTACGTGAAAGATAATGTTGCGTGAAAAATTTTTGACGTTGCTGTAATCGATTGAACTATACGGTTCGAGTTCTTGATTCAAGAGCTTTTGCCACCACCAGAGATGAATATATTGATTTTGTTATTGTTAAAGATCGTTTCATCGATTTTCATGTCGTCGAGGATAGTTATATCTTGATATTCTTAAATCGAGTTATACAAGGTGGTTGGTATAAGTATAAGCGGAAAGTATAAGGTAAGTATAAGCGGAAAGAAGTCGAAAATATAGAATACAAATTTTTTTTCTTAATTCTTCCATCGAGACAACGATCTACAGTGAAATCCGTTATAACGAGACGCGGTAAAGTGCACTCGTACCGAGCGAAAATTTAAAGTCAATTTTCTCGGAAATAAAGCCTCGAACGAAAAATTTTTATTCTATATTTTCGACTTCTTTTTTCGCGTAGAATCCTCTTTCCGCTTGTACCACCAATTACCAACCACTTCCAACCGTTCGAAATGAAAATTATCACAAAATTTTCAACACGTAATTCGTTTAAATGCGTTAGAAGCAAAACGCGTGCATTATGTAGCTCTTTTTGTTGTACGGACCAGTTCAAACTCGGAACATTCATATTTGCAGAGTAAACGGATTAATTTAAAATCGCAATCATATTTATAATCTTACAATTATCCTACAATTAAGTTGATGGTATCGTTCATTCGGCTCGTCATCAATTGCTCCATATTAATAACAACGGGTTTCACTCGATAAATCTTCCATTCTCCATTACTGCAACATAAAGAATAATCGTCGTTAAGTATCTTGATATAATAATCAGTTATTTCGAGAATCATCGACGATCAATTATCCCACAGTTCTCGAATATATGGCTGTTTCGAAACGAACGTTGGTCGTGAATATCGCCTTTGGCGTATACTTCGCAGTGGCCAGTACAATTTTACCATGGATAGCCTATTATATCGCGAACTGGAGATATTTTACTTACGTTACTGCCATACCGCTGTTATCTGTCGCTATCACACCGTGGATTCTTCCCGAGAGCGCCCGGTAAGTAAACTTCTAATCGTTCGATTATTCAAATCCTCAACTTGCGCTTGAGATTTATGCAAATTTACTTATCGATCCATATCACTCGTATTTACTCTGTTCAAGATGGTACGTTTCCAACGGGATGATGGACAAGGTTGTTGAGAAACTACGGAGAATAGCTAGAATCAATCGTAGAAATCCAGACTCGCGTATTTACGATATATTCGTCGTAAGTTCGATCAAATAGAATTCTAAAAAGCTTACCCGAAATCACACAGTAGAGTACTTGAATCTGTGCTGACAGATATATTTGATTCACGTCGAAAACACACAGACTCGCAAAAGTATTTTACCATGTATAGACGGGTTTTAAAAATGAAACGCGATGAAAAATGAAATATGAAATGAAACTTGACTATCGCGATTCCATTGTGGTATTATATCGATCTTGTACAAAATTTGAAGTAAATCTGGGAACTTATATAGAAATTATAAAATATTTAGTACAAGTACAATCGGGGATAAAAATAAGCTGCTATAGTTAATGGAAATAGATGTGAAGAAAGTATAATCAAATTAGTATCAGCCTCATATACTTGAGTTTTATTTATTATATTTCCTTCTAATAATATGCAGATAGTTCAGCAAATGATTGAAATGAAATTTTACATTTTCTCCACTGATCCACTTAGTTTTGTTCCTGACTGTATTTCAGATCAAAAAAGTATTTAATCAACCAACCACCCATTATATTAATAAATCTCGATATCAAAAGCCATGCCGACTAATTCCATAAAACAGAATGCGAAGTACCACTGTTCGTGCTATCTATTAATAATGAATAAAATGAAAATGTCTTTTTGGTATGTTATGAATTTTGAACTGTGTAAGGGCTAAAGGCACGGCTCGTATTATATCTTTCGTTAATTATTCTCGAAATAAATTCTTGCAGAGTAACATGGAGGCATCGGACAGAATTCAAGAATCAGCGACGCTTCTTGATCTGTTCAAAACGCCACGGTTGGCGAGAAACACTATTCTTCTAGTTGCATTCTGGCAAGTATAAGATACGAGTTCATGTTGCGAGGACACCTTCATAAATAACCAATACTGTCTTGTAGGTGTTTCACCGTAATCTCGTTCGACGGCCACGTGTATTCATTAAAACTTATCCAGAGCTCGGTGTTCGTGTCCTTCTCCATCGCCTGTGCCACAGAACTTCCAGCTGGGTTGTTACTTGCCCTGTTGCTCGACCGATGGGGTCGTAGACTTTGCGGATTTCTCACTCTGGCAATGACCTGTGTACTCAGTATCGCTGAACTTATGCTGTACTCCAGTAAATATATCGATCTGTTTATTAAAGTAAAATTAAAACGATTATAATGACATATTATTGAGAAAAATCTGAAATTAAGTTGATGATAAATGTAAAAGAATTTTGGCAACTTCGAAGGTATTAATTTGGAACTAGAATTTAGGAATTATTAGGAATTAATTTAGTGGCGAAATTGAAAGAGGTTTGCATATTTTAGAAGCAATAATTTTCTAAAATAAAAATTAAAATAAAAATAAAAAACCAATATGTTGGTTTTCTTGAATTTGGAAATTTATAGAAGTTTAAAGATTGTGTGAAATTTTAATTTGATTTTGATTAAGCTTCGATCAGACTATATTTTTAATTAAACTTACAATCAAATGTTGTGTACCCAGGATTAATTTTGTATTTTTTAATTTATTCTCCAGTGCTCGCGAAATTAGTAATGTCAATATTGTCACGATTCTGTCTGAACATGGCAGCCAATGTTGGTCTTCAGTATGCAGCAGAACTTCTGCCCACGCCAGTCAGATCGCAGGGCGTATCTTTCATTCATATTTTCGGAATAGTTGCACACTCTTTGGCGCCATATATCACTGACTCGGTAAATAAATATTTATACTACTATTGCTGTTACAACATTTTTGACACACCGCTAAGTACATCTACGTTCAACTTCTCTTTAATTGATTCTAAAAAATACAATAAGCGCTATTAGAAATTATGAAAAAGCTCTCATGTATTAGCATCTTTCTCATGAAAATGTAAAATAATTTTTTTTTTACCTTAAAACAAGTTGTTTCCTGAAGAAGTTGAATATTATAAAAATCTGATCAAAATATTTCTCACTTTCTAGAAAGCCCGTTTTGGAAGTTGCAATCAACGCTTTTCTTTAACTGATCTTTAATCAAAAAATTGAAATTTAAAATAAAAAATGATGGAATAACTTAAGATATGAAACTATATTGCTTGAAACTTTCTAATGAAACTTTTTAAATGAGAAATACTTTGACCAGATTTTCATGGTATTTAACCTTTGCTCATATAAATTAATACTTGTTCATTAGGCTGCAATTTGGGAGGGATTTCCAATGCTCATTATCAGCACGGTGTCCTTTTTTGGCGCTGCACTGGTTTTGTTCCTGCCGGAAACTGTCGGCCAGAATCTTCCTCAGACTATCAAGCAAGGCGAAGAATTCGGAAGGGACCAACATTTCTGGTCGTTGCCTTGCTACCGTAAGACACACTTCAATGGACATCAACACTATCATTCCTGTGAACGATAATTATCTGATTTTTAATAATAATTCAATTAAAAAGCACGAAGGAGGATTCGTGTTTTTTTAGAAGTAACAATATTACAGGCGGATCAGTCTGACGATTTTTGTACGAGAAAAAATCGGAACATATTATTTTTCTATTCTCCTACATTAATTTTTATTTTTATCGTTTACGTTTAAGAATTTGTAAGCTTTAATTCTAAGAAGAGCGAGCTTAGAAATCGTGTTCCTATATAATTTTTATTATTATCTTTTAAGAGCTTTTATAATTTTAATGCTAATTTTCATTTGCTATACGCACGTTCGAATCGTTCAGCGGTTGGTGTTAATTTGATATTCAAAGATATTACGTAGAATAATATTGAAAATGTTACGTAAATTAATAATTAAATAATTTATTATTTACGTAAATAATAAATTAGAGAGATTTAAATTTTTGATTCCTTTAATGTTTTTAACATCTTTTACTGGAATATATTGGACAAGATCTTATTTAAAAAAATAGTACGTTTAGATAATTTTTCTTTGTGAAAAGAAACAGTTTTATATCTTTCGAACGATTATCCACGTATTTTTAACGATTATTTATCTGTTCGTTATATTTTTTTGTACGATTTTAAATAACGTACAATATTAATAAAATCCAAGCTTGAAGACTTTTTATTATTTATTATTGTTATAATTTCTTCAGCACCAACTGCTGGACTTATCTATCTAAAACGAGTTGTGCGTACATTTAAAAAAAAAATAGCTCCAATTGACTGTTTCAATGGTTTAGGAAGAAGAAAAAAAGAAAGGAAAAAATATTGTAAGCAAATCGTGCCATTGTATGACGATCAGTGTTCGTCGTTGTGCCAATAACCACGCAATTAATCTGAATACCTATTGATAGTATTCATAATCATCACTCATGTATACATTCGCGTATACACTCACGTCCATAAGATTAATTCACCGAATAAAACTTCCATAAACCTTAATATAAGAAACAATTCTGCTTTTTATTTGCACACACATCGACGAATCCTCCGAACAAAAATAAACTGCTAAATATCTCTATAATTAAATACATTAATGTTCGATGATCCTCGTCCATCATTGTACATCTAATCTAACTCCATCCTATAATTAGGAGTTCTACGACAACGATCACTTATGTTACAATGTATTAACCCTTAAAAGCCGAACTTAATTATAATTAATTATAGAAAATGAAATGCTTCATTATACGGATATTTGAAGTAATATTCTGTATTATACAGGGTGTCTGGTAATTGATACTGTGATAACCAGTTAATGTGGTTAACAACCAGTGGTACAGAATAATACTATGTGAAAGGATCTGTTGAAGATATAGAACGAAAGATTTTCGTACGACGTTCGAGAGAATGAAATTCTGAAGCTTTGTCAACTCGTGTTCACACGACATTCGCAGAACATATTCAAAATTTATTTTCTCGAAAATACGAAAAATCGTCAGTTACGAAACACTCTGTACTATATCACATTATTGTATTACTATCGTATTGATAAGAAATGTCGATATTATAACTCCTTAAGACTCCCGTAATATTTATTTGCGATTCAGCTTAATATGTATTGGCTCTGTGTAATTTCAAGATTAAAAATATAAAAGAATTCATTCCTGATTACGATATCGTACATCATTTACAAAATCATCGACCGTCAAGGGTTAAATGAGAATTCTCTCGTCCAGAATTATTTTCCAGACGATCGAATTATTATCCATTGCATCACGAGGATCGAACTAACTTATAGCCTTGAACAATTATGTACAGTTGAATCTCTAGCATAGGAATATTTCAAAGAATCTCAGGTTTTGAGGAACGATAGCTGATACTTGCAACGAACAATAGTATGTCTTTTTAATCGGTAACTGAAAGCAAGGGCTAGTCTCATAAGTACGCGAATGATTCTAACGATCGAATGATTCTAGTTGCTAGAATCATTGTTTAAACGTATATATCTCCGGTATAACGGAGATTGTGCGCTTAAGACGAATAGGTCGGAGGATCGAAAGAAACGAGATTGGAAATAGATATTCGCGTCTCTTCACGAATCAGAATTTTGCTATTTCTAATTGAACACGTGACGGAGTTTCGATCTGTTTCAAGTAACATTTAAACCTGAGCATTTTCAAAATTAATTCATTATCTATCAATTTTTCTTCTAAAATTTGTATATAATTCTATAAATTATTTACTGCTTTTTCCATTCGATTTAAACGGAACAATTTCGCAAGAATGTCGAACATTATGTTAATATCCTTTGTATTAAAAAAAATTCCTGCTTAAAAAGATCCTACAACTTTCATTTTATAATCTCAATTGGGTATGATGGTAGCTAATGAACGCTTAGCAATTAATTGTTTTAATGCATTCCATTTTATGAATGATCAGTAATTACAGATTCAAGGATACTTATTAGAAGTAATATTCTTATTATATCTAAATATATCAAATAGAGATATTTCTCGTATTAATACTGAAAGATCATAAAAAAGAAAATATCATAAAAGAATTTCAATGTTTCACTAGAATAATATATATATATATATATATATGTATATGTTTAAATCAAATAACAAAGATCTCAGAGTTCTCAAAGCATTCAACGTGTTGATGTATAAATAGATGAAAAAAAAGCCACGTTAATCGAGCGAACGCAAAATACACTTCGGTTTAAAAGTCGATCGAAACTCTCATTTCAAGTGTCGGCGATTTATGAATCACCTATATTGATACAAAGGCGATACGTAATAAAAGAAACAAGTTGAAAGCTTGACAATGCGCTCTTGTGACAGCTCTCTTTTTGTGTTTCGAGTCTCGTGGCAATCCTTTTTTATTCACAGTATTTCATAGTTAAATCAATTCAACTAGAGTATTCTTTTAACGAGGAAAGAGAAAAAAGAGCAAGAAAAAAAGATATAGATCTTTCTTTTCGATTTTTAAAGCGAAAGATGCATAAATACTATGGTATATTATTTCCTTATATATCGCTTCCTTTAATACGTATATCCAATACTGAATTTAATTGTATATTTACATAAGATACTTGAATCGTTTCTCATTTCCAATACTTTACCGACGGTATATTACGCAAAATAATTACATCGCAATATGTGAACGCAACTTTAAACGTACTTTAAATGCCGTGTTTTTAATTCTTTAAATTTCTTCACATTTTTATACAGTCATTCCAATTAAAAAAAGATACACTTTAAAGAAAATTATTTTGTGTGCAACAAAGCTAGCATTTCGTCGATGAAGTGCCAATTAATTGCTTAAACGTATACCTTGTGTAATTTGACGATTCTTGTCTCTTTCACTGCAATAATCGATACTTCCTCCTAGTTTCTCTCAACAGCCCTCCAATCTCAATACGTTCGTAAATACGTTAACATCTAACATCACACGCGCACGTTTAATAACTATATTTACAACGAATTTGGCAAGTTTCACCCCATTGGCAATTTCATGTCACTGACAAGTTTCATGCCATTGACAATTTCATGCCATTGACAAGTTTCAAGCCACTGGCAAGTTTCAAGCCACTGGCAAGTTTCGCACCGCCGCCAAATCTAACCGCTATAACCTAGTACAGTCCATTTTTTGTACACTGCCAGTAAACGCTGGATTCGAAAGGCCTTTCTTCTTCCTATAAGATTTCTTCAGCATTTTGCTCCTGTCAAATTGAAATAAACGATTATTAGTAAATTTATATTGACACAAGGCGGAGGAAGAATATTATAGAATCTATACTTACGAGGATATACACGGAACCCACCAGAAACTTTGTTCCTTGCCGAAGTCGTTACCCTCCTGTAGGGTTTCTGGTAATTCCTGGTTCAACGTTTCTGGCAAGCCAAGGGTCAGGAAGGCGTGTCCAAAAGACAGCAAACCGAGGGCAACCAGCGGTAAAGATGGATCAATGTCAGCCTAAATTAAACGAAAAATATTCCCCTTTTATACGCTTCCCCTTATGTGCCTTCCCCTTATACGCCTCTCGTTTTACGTCGCCCGTTATACGTCTCCCTTTAGACGACTCCCTCTATGCGTCTCCCTCTATACGTTTCCCTTTATACGTTTCCCTTTATACGTCTCCCTTTATACGTCTCCCTTTATACGTCTTTTAGAAGCAATAGCGATTAATTCCGCTTTCCGCAAATTCCTTAATTTCCCTTCGATTTTCGAGAAATAAATAGATACTTCCATAAGTTCATTTTCCGTAATAAGATTATACAAATAATAGTATACCTTGAGGCAAATTTATAATTCAGAGCAGGATAACCCACACAATAGTCGAGAATGTCCTCATAAATATTCCTCTTTGTATTTTTCTGTATAATTAATATTTTCTTAAATATTAATAAAGAATATTGATTAAAGACAGAATTTGAAGAAGTTGTCAATATACAAACGATCATTGGTGTTACCTGTATAACCAGATTTTGTAAACATTCGTTTCATTTAGAAACGAAGCTATAGTGTAGTATCGCAAACCTGTAAATAATTACAGACGATAGAAAAATTACATTTCCTTCACAAAAAAAAAAACGAAACGGAGGAAAATATATTGAAAATCTATCTTGTTTCCGTGATTCGTAAGATCACAAGAAGAATCCATGGCCGATAAGGAACATAATTTTTCTACAAATTAAACCAACTTAAAAAAACTTATTTCATTAATAGATAATATTAGTCGTAAATTAAAAAAGAGGTTGAGTAATTTTCGGATCGTAAAAGTACGATGTCGTTAACAGAAATTTCGATTCACTTACCAGATAAATAATGTAAGGTCCCAAAATGTGGGCAATATAACCGATGATATGGATCAAAGACACGCCCTGAGCTCTCACCACAGTCGGTAGCATTTCCGCTGCATATTGGAAACCAATATTCGCGGCAATATTCACCCCAAGACGCGCTATAATCGCCATGGCAACCGTTGTCGAACCTTGAACAAGTTGAGAAATATGTAAATGCAACGATCGCCACATTCCACGCGCGATACATACGCCCGATGCGCGCATGGTCCAATTAAAAATTAAATGTCATCCTTGTCCAGTATTGACGTCGAGAAATAAATTTCAATCGTTAATGGAATAGGATTTAAAGGCGAAAAACAAAAAAGAAGAGAAGAGGAATATTCGAATAAAAAGATTTTATAAGCTTGTCTAGTTAAACTTTTGTATGCAGTTGTATAAAACATGGATTTTCAATTCTTTTCGTCTCATAGGATACGTAAATTAGTAATTAAAATTTTGCGGCATAGAATGAAACGTAAAAATGTATCTTTTTTTTATTACAAATTGTCAGATTATATGAATTTTGTATATTATTTAGCATTATTTCGAATGGCACAAAACCAATTAAACATGGCGGCTATCAATAAACGACAAGCCATTCGATACAATACTAAGTAAAATGACCGGATTATATAATTGTAAATTCTCTATAATACGATTTTAAATATGTCGTTCAAGTCTGTTGTCTATAAACGATAAAAGAGAATTCGAAGGAAAGTTTTGTTGCAAGATGAGGAAATAAAAATAGTAAATTGTTTTATAACCATAACCTTCTATCCTAAATACGGATTAAAAAATGTCTATTTTCCACCCCTTAATGTCCTTGAAAATGCGGATATCCCCTAACTCTACCGCTTATCTCCTTACTATCTAACAAAAACATTATTCTTGCATCAAGCACGAGCTTTCATTTCTCAATCTCCCAAAGCTTTCGCTTGAGAAGCTTCAGAAAAGCGCTTTTTAAACCGACGTCGATCGATAAAACCGGATTTTTTCTATAAAATTCACCCCCGCTTTCTCACTGCTATTCACACGTTCCTGCTATTTTATTGAATAATATCGATCGACAAGTCACATTTATCAAGAAATAAAAAAAAAAAAAAAAAGAAAAAATGTTACCAAGTTATTATTAGGAAATTGTTAGACGCGAACAGTATGCGAAAAGTTAGTATGTAGTGTAATAATTATCAATCAAAACACAAGAATTAAATTCTTTAGGAAAAAATTTCCGGAATTTCTTATTTTCATGATTATAAAGAAATGCATAATAAAAAGGAGCTACTTTCTAATACTTCTCTTCCTTGTAATGCTTATGTTAATAATAACGAGGTTCGTTTTTTTTTTTTTTTTTTTTTTAAAAAAAAAAAAAAAAAAAAAAAAAGAAAAAATGTTACCAGAAGGGGTGGCGATGGCAACGAAGGAGAAAATGCCACAGAGGAACATTGATGCGAAACCCATCCATCGTCTACCCCATCTGTCGAGGAAAAGGGCGAGTAGAACAGCGGCCGGAAGTTCCGTGAGGGACGCTAAAGAGAACGACGTGAAAACGTCTGGGTCTAGAAGTTTCATGTTCCAAACATGGCCGTCGAACACCCACACCATCAGCAACCTAGAAAAATATCAGTCGAGTCATAGATAAATCACGCTGGACTTCAAGATCGTTTATTAATCCTTCGCATACTCGTTTCCTCGCGTTTGACGTTTATCGATGCTAATTATATACTTAAGCAGGTTCTTAATGACCCACATAAAATGCCCCATATACTCTCTTAATGTTCATTCGAGTAGTTTGTATCTAGTTTATGGTAATTTGCGTCTATTTTAATACTGGTTTCATAAAGACAGGGAAGTAGCGTTGAGGCTGATTGGTAACTTGGTTGAATTAACGGTATAATATAATTGGAATATCGTGAGGCTGAAAATATTCTTAGTTAATTTTATTTTAGGAAATGCAGGAAGATTCAGAATTATCGTAGTATTAAAAACAAAGAAAATATAAGAAACGTATAAAATCGAATACCTTCTCTATCTACAGGGTGGTTAGATTGGGGTTAGGTGGTTGGTAACTGGTGATACAAGCGGAAAGCGGGTGTTGTGCGCGAAAAAAGAAGTCGAAAATATATGTTGGGTTATGGTTAGAATTTTCTAACAACTCTTCACGTGAATTAGCCATTGTTTTACAAAGTCGAGATTATATTTACACGTATATACAGGACTATCACAAAGCTTAACAAATAATAAGTCTAATGAATAATAAGTTTAACGAATGATAAAGTTAGTGAATAATAAATTGTATGAATAATAAGTTTAATGAACACTATTAACAATGTCTTTGGGTTCAAACGAATCCACAGTCAACGGGATAACTCTTCACTAAACGTAAACTAATCTTAGGCGCAAAATACGATTGTTGAAAATGCTCGATGTATCACTCTCCAAAGCAATCGCACGAATGTTAGCCTCGTGGAATTTTTTTCGCTGTACGATTGCATTTGTTTTCTATACCCGTTTGGAAGCATCGAGAAAGTTCCAACGTCGTTGCTATGCAGTTTCTGTCTGAAGTTTGATTATTAATACAATGTATGTCGCATTGTATCGATACCTCCGAGGCAATATCACACGTGGCTAGGCCCAACATATAGAATAGATTTTTTTTTTTTAATTTTTCCGAGCGAAAATTCAAAATCGATTTTTTCGAAAACAAAGCCTCGAACGAAAAACTTTTATTCTATATGTTCGACTTCTTCTTTCGCGTAGAATCACCCCCTTTCCGCTTGTACCATCAGTTACCAACCACCCTGTATATCTTTTCGTATATGATTATAAATTTCTCTGGTGTTTTAGTTTTTTCTAAAATAATATTGTAATCATTGCTGAGAATTTACAGGTGAAAAGTTCTAACTGTGTAGTTTGTTCGATTGCTGACGGATAGGTTAACTTACCAATAAATGATGAGCATTATAGTGATACGACCAAGTCGTGGCAGCTTGAAGAGATGTAGGACAGTGTATTGATTATGCGATTGATCCTTCTCATTCATCGCCTTGCAACTTCTCTCAAATTCGTCGAATATTTCTTGCTTTACCTCTTTACCGTTCACTTTAGCGAAGTTTTTCAGCATCTCGATCGCTTTGTCCACCCTGCCACTGGTTATGTACCAACTACGGAAGTATATGAAATACGCAAACGTTATAAAAGCCTGTAAGAAATTTTCAAAATCATCACTTTCACCAACCTTTTGTATCGACAAACTTTTTATGCAAATTTGAATAGAGCTGTCTAGTTACGCATCAATCATTTATTTCGCACAGTTAAAAATGTGATGGCTTATCGAGAGAAAAATGTTGACCTTGAGATGTTTTATTTACGGGACAGAGGAATCGATGTAATAACCGGTCCCAAGATAGTATGTATTGCTGGATAAAATATTACCCAATTTAATTCAGCTATAATTTTGGAATTTTTATGGTCCGGTCTCAAAAGACTTTTGACGTTTTAAGAGAAACTTTAACGTAAAAGAAATTTCTTATATTTCTTTGAGGACTATCTTTAAAGAATTTTCCGATGATACGAAGATACAAAAATAATCCAAAGGACGAGGTAAGATTAAATGTCTACTATACTATCGTATACTAATTTACTTACGAAATTTCTTTGTATTATATTTTTAGAATGAAAAAGAAATTGGAATTAAACTACCGTGCACTTTCAGGAACAATCCATGGTCCTACAAACGCAACCACCATAGGACACGCGGTGACCATGCTGAGGATCCTCCAATTTGAGATCCAATATGCGATCCAAGGCAAAAGACTCGAGGCTGCCGCGAAATAAAGTCCAAACGACATGTTCGCTACCAGAGTTCGATATTTCGGACCAACATATTCGATCACTGAAAAAATAATTCGTGATATCGTTATTGTATTACATTGTTATAGAAATCTTCCCAAATGTTTCGTCAATTTCGTTTCTTCATTTGATATAATAATATTGTTTCCTTATTTCCTTTAGGTTTGTCCTTTCTTCGTTTTTTACCAATCTAATTTCAAATATTCAGATTTATTTGTAGATTTTATAAATCATTAACATCGACAATGTAAGAATTTGAATTAAAAAGAATTTTAAAGGGAACACTGCTTTCATCTCAATAACGAACGGAGAGTGTCTCAGTAATCGTGGTATAACCGAAGATTATTCTCTATAGGGAAATAAGTAACTCGAAAGATACAATTTCATAGCAGAAAAGTATAGAGAATTAAGTATTCTGTCGTTTAAAGTAAAATATCTTAAAGTATCCCTAGACACATGTAATTTTTTTACCAAACTAGATATACAATTACACAACAAATTTCAAATTACGAGATATAATTCCAAAATATAAAGTTTCAGTAAACTCATCTACCATTAAATATCTTCAAGTTGGTATCATAAAATTCGAATAAAAATTTGACTTAAAAAAAAAAACAAACCGATATAGGGCAATGAACATTTATTCAAACACGTCATGAATAGTTAGTCGTTACGTAAAACGGGACCAATACCGGTGCCTCATTATTAGGTCATAAATTATAGTTTTCCTATTCTCAACAGCTTTTTCTCTCTTATAATTTTCTCGATGACTCACCGATAATGAAAAGCACGTTGAAGCAGTTATCGAACGAGGTACCGACGACCAATCTCGCCAGACAGAAACTCCAGAAGCTGTTGCAAAACGCAGTGCCAACAGACGCGATGAAACCAACCGCGTTACACGCAACCAACGCCGGAATTCTGCCACAATGGTCGGCTATATAACCGAATATTAAGCCTCCAAGAATGCTGCCGACGAAGAAGGCCGATTGTGCTGCTGAACCGAGGAACGCATGGTCACATACCCATTCCAGCTGAAACAGAAATGGGGGATGCTTTATGATAGCGGCTGTTTATACTTGATGAAAAAACACCGCCTGGTTGGAAAATCGATGGAAGGTGAAGAGAATAAGGAAGACGACGAAAGGACGAGTAATAAATTGCGTAGTTTTTTAATATCATCAGAATTGAGAACCTCAGTCGTAGGTTAGTTAATTGTAGTCTTTTGATAATATTTTTAGTAATAAAATAGTAGAGGTAGTTTGCATAATTCTTGGATATGATTAGGGAATTTGTCATAGTGGAAGGAATATAAATTTGTTAAATAGAAGATAGTATCTCCCGATTTAAGTAGGACTTTTTTAGTGATAAAATAGCAAAAATAGAAATTAGAAATAATAATAATAACAATAAATATTCGATAAAAATTTCTTGACTCGTAAGAAGTTACCAAGTGCGTATTTATACGTTCAATTCGAAATATTTGTCTATTGTACAGTTGTAACTTTCACTTTCCGATTTATGCGATATTATATAAACGGATTCATTTTCGCGATTTAATACGCCGAGACGTACAAATAATTAAGGCTGACAAGGTTAATTTTATGTTCCGCTATAAACGAGCTCTGTTAAGATGCAAACAGCATAATAAGTAATTACATCTACGTCTAAGGTCGTGCAACCAAGAAGGACTTCTTTTATAATGACTGTATTATACGCTATCGTCAACAGTAAATATTTATAGAACGACGGTTCCAACAGTTTTAATTTAAATAAAAATTTGTTAATCGGTGTCGAAAGTTTGAAGTTACTTTATATAAAGAATATAATTTTCTCTTGTGATTTTACCTCGACAGCTATAGATTTGTATGGTATCATCGTGTGATTAAAGGTCCATCCATATTGGCATGGTTTTATTGGCCAGGATGGGTCTGCCTCTCTGATACCACTCTCCAATATGTCGGTATAGTTCACATTGTACATGTTACATCGTGAAAACGAAGTCGCACCTTCCGCCAGCAATTCCTCACTCGACGCTGGAGGGATCGATAGTGCAATCCTACATAAAACAAGAGTACGTTACATTAACGGTGATGAAATTTGCAAGAAGTATTTTTAAGAATACTAATTTTCGTTTGATTTTCTTATCTTTTTTTAAATAACCAAGGAAAAATGACAGCAAATGGTAGAGAGAGGGAGAGAAATTGGAAAACTAAGATGAAAATTCTACTCAAAAGTGCATAGTTTTTAATCCTAATCTTAAATTAGTCCAATTCCTTGAAACTTAATTCGAATCCTGTTTAAATAAAAAAAGTGACAAAAGTAATATACATAACAATATAAAAATATAAAATAATATAAAATATACACAATATAAAAATCTATAATAATTTCTCTAATAAAGAATAACGACGATATCAGTAACAGTAATAACACATTATCTTTAATAGTGTTTACATTTTTGCACTTTTAAATTGTCTGTAAAAATAAAATTCGCAGCCTATTTATTGTTTATAAATCTGCTTTTTAAAAAAAAAAAAAAAAAAAAAAGAAAAAAAAAATCAAAAATGGGAAAGGTGAAAGAATAAAACAACAGGAAAACAAAAGCACAAAATACAAAAGAGGAAAAGAGACAATGACCGTAAAAATAGGAACAAAGGCAAGAGCTGGAAGGACGATCGTCCCGTATCTGTTGCACTCCGAGGCATTCGAATTGTGTTGGGATTTAATTACCGATCGCTGCACGTATCAATGAGTCTATTTCCAGACAAATAAACGGTACGCGGGGAGATTCGAAAAATTATGCGAAACGAAAAAGAATTTCCTAGCCGATCAGTTCGTGGAACGCGTGAACGTTTAGAATCTGCCGGAGGTCGTCGACCAAACTGGTTTCCGGCGGGCCCCCGGAACGCTAAGAAATCGTCGATCTACAAAGCGATAGTTTCGCCTTGGCCAGGGTGATTCAATGGAAAACAAGCGTAACGAACGATTTTCCTCGTTGACGCATCGCAGAAAACCAGATCTCGCATGCGTCGTCAAGAATGGTAACACGATTCGTTGGAATCGTGCCATCCAGACTTCCTATCCTTTCACCGGTAATTCCTTACGTTCTTGAAATAGAACACGTGAAAAAGACGTTGATAATAGTATAACTATGGAATCGCGATTTCCAACTATTTTTATCTCGTCGCAAACTGGTTACAGGTATCTCCCCCATTCCCGTACGACACGATATTTACATATGCATTTACATATACAACGCGATACCTGGGTTTTCCTGATTCAATAAACACAGTTGTTTCGTGCAAGTTATCAGATATTATATTGTGGTTTTAAAGAAACAAATTGTCGCGATGCGATACGTTATCACAGCTGAGAAAATGGAAATCTCCGTGCAAGTGGAAGATTCTGTCGTCGAGAATATTTATTGCGACCTGCATGGAAAACAAACAGGCTTTCGAGAAGCCTGGTTTAAGCTACGTGCACGTGACTTGAACAGATATGTATATATGCATATAAATTGTCTCCTATAGAAGGTGGTTAATTCTAGACATTGAAAGGAACGTCTTTAATGAAAACATGTATTGATTTGTTATATGATCAACATGATTATAGACCATTTCGATCTACTCGAGCTGAAAACATCTATTGCGTAACAGGGTAAATTCGAACATAAAGAAACTATGTAGGATCGTTCGTTACGTATAACTCAATAATTCAAATAAGACAAATTGCGCATAAAGTGTCACTTACTTTTGTTTGTCTGTGAGGTTCCATCGTTCGAGTTCCGGAACGGTACACCAGTGTTCAGCTGGCAATAGCGTGATGAAGAATTGCGTGAAGTAGAGGAACGCGTAGACGAAGGTGAAGGGTAGGAGCATGATGAAAAGGAACCATTGGTAGCGGCTGGCCTCGCCAACGTACGGTAGTATGTCGTCGAAGGTTTCGATCTTCGGACGTTCGCCCTCCTCGGCTTTTACAGACTCCACCATGACTGTCATTATCTCGATCTCTGCGAATCAATGATCCTCGATTACCTACTTAACTCGAATTACACGTTACGAGGAAACTAAGTTCAAGGTGAATGGGGTATTATTAGGTCGACGAATAAATTCGTGTTGCAATGCGTTTATACCTTTTTATGTGTTTTACGAATACAGATCGATAAACGATCAAGGTGATCGATCTTATGATATACAGTGGCTCACGGAAGTACTCGAAACGTTCTATAATTTCGTTAGCACTCTAACGAGATACGATTATCGAGATTATAATAGTAAAATTTGGAATCAATCTGAGATTGTATATTGAAGTTACATGAGACAATGTATATATATTTTCGCAAATATATATGTTAAATGAAAAATTAATATGTATATAACACATGATGATGATTTTATTATGTACATCGTGGCTTATTATTCTTATTAATTTAGCGAATAATTGACTGCTCAAATACTCTGGTAATTTTTATATATAAAATAACAATAATATATGTTTCCAATAAATATCTGTAATTTCTATATACACGTTTAGATCTGTTTCAAATTTTCTCAATGTAATTACGAAGATCGTGTCTCACTTCAGTGTCAATGAAATCTCAAAGTGTCTCGTATAAAAATCACCAAAGGTTTGTTTAAGTGCCCGAGTACTTTCATGTGAGCGACTGTTGTTTTAGTAGCAAGTTCTCTTATGTCTATCTCTTCGTTACATTTAGCCGGATAATTTCTCATGTTTATCAACGTGTTATGATCTTTCTCTTATTAAGCGGAGAAATCTCTTCCTCGCTAAATTTTCTTAAACGGGTTCAAGGTGAGGTGAACCACATTGTTGAAATCAAGATGAAGAAGATGAAATCTAAAGTCGAGATGAAAGGAAGTAGATGTTTGTATTGTCTAGATATATTGCCATGCTACTTTTTGACACGATATAATCTTAGGTAAAGGCTAATTCAAGGTGATACAGAATGTACTGGAAAAAGTGATTTGAATTTGCTAGAGGGGAAGAGAAAAGGAAAGATCCTTGAACATTTTTGCAAGGTTATTGCAAAATGGAGGATACTATCGAAGGCTTATTGCTGTCACTTGTACGTTCTAACTGGAGTGTCCTTTAAATAATTTGCTTCTTATTAGATCCTTTTTGCAAATAGGAAGATAATATTTTTGGGACGTGAGGATTGTTAAATATAAATGTAATGTAATCAGATGTAAATTGTCATTGGAATAGAAGAGTTTGTTTAGAAGAAATGATCATGAAATACACAAAATGTATCGTGCGTAATGTGTAAATAATAATTAATTCCAAAGACAATTAATGAAAATTTTAAATAATAGAGTTGCCTTTTTTTTTTTAAAGATTATTCAGTTAAGAAACAAGCACCGATAAAACAGCAATTATAGTTAATTATTAAAAAATCCAAGTAGGTATTACATAAATAAAATTATCGAGGAAGATATTTATCGTAAAGATTGTGTGCTTATGAAAGAAGTAAACGAAATTATTGTAGCTCCATAGTAATTTGTATTAATCTTTGAATCTTGTTTAAATAAAATTTTCGATAAAAATTTGATTCTATCGGTGAACGATTACTACAGTTAATTACTGGATAATTAAAACAAGTAAGTAAAATTATTGTTACAATAATCCTGACAAATTCGTGATATTATTCAACTAGAATCGTTAAGAAAAAATTCGACACCGTTAGTGAACGCTATTTTACTTTTACTTCACGAAGGCCAACGTTATAGACGTTGAATCAAGAGCAATCATTTTCAATATAAAATATACGCGTGAAAGCTTTTGCTTCCTTTGATAATTGAATATTTAATTTGCCGCTAATTAAACTCTTTTCCAACCACTTTCGTCTTCTAAGAAACCTTTCATACCCCAAAGAGAAATCCCCCTTTGCACAAACTCGCTTTTTTTCAACCATCGTGCAACACGATATGATACACCGTGCAATTTACACGATTCAGATCTCAATCTTGCAAATCATTTCGAAAATAGATCGATGATTAAATCGATTATAAAATCGTTCCTGCAAGTTTTAATTGATTAATTATTTCTTTATTTGATGAAATATTATTTATTATTTAAATATCGTTAATTTACTGGCGTTCAATGAAATTTCTCGTAGAATTAAGTTCGCTTAAAATATTATTAATTTAATGACATTTTTTGTAAGATAATTGCGGTTAGATTTGATCTTTCACGAAATCTACGAGATGATCGCGTTCGATTAATCACCGATGTAGCGCATATGTAAAACATTTAAAACAGTCCATACATAGATGTTTCATAAGTGTAGATGGTTATTTATTACGGTTCTATGTAATTAATGTTCGTTGCGATTACCACGAACTTAGATAAAAAAAAAGAGTATTAATGACGAGAGAACCGGAAGTGACCAGTCCGTGACATAACTGTTATTTTCTAGGGGCTTGGTAACATTTGCATAAATTATTTCGCGTATACTGTAACGCACTTTACGTTACAACGGTATGTCGATGGACACGAGAAAAGAATTTTTCTGCCACAAATTGAATGGCATTTTTGGCGATAATGATTGTATGGAATGATGATTACTTTAATTGAGATTCTAATCGAGATTCAAGTGATACATGAAGTTTGTACTTTCCAATAGGATACATTGAGAAAAATGTCTTCGAAAGAGAATATGCTATTTTTGAATACACCATTTTTTAATAAGTCTAACAAATTCTGGATCTTTTAATTCACAAGGTTGCAAATCTCCAAATTGTTCCATCTGAATTTTCGAATCTTCTAATCTCACGATCTTCGAATTTTCCAATCTTCTAATCATTAAAAATCCTAATTTTCATAGAATTTTCAAGGAAGCTATAAGATAAAAATATAAAATATAAAATAAGAAAATTTGAAAAAGATACATAATTCGATTCGATCCAACACCATTTGCTCATAGTAAAAAAAAAAAAAAAAAGATAAAAGAAATTGTATGCAAAATAGGTAAACGTATTATAGTAAGTATTAGTCAATTATAGCAGATTGCTATCATTAATCAGTAATTATCCGAGTCGTAGCTGCATCTGTATATACATGAAGTATACAATACTAAAAATACATTTTCCTTAACAAAAATACTGAATAAACACATTCCTACGTAGCAACTAGTCAGCTGTGATAAATTGTTCGCTTTGAACAACGATCGACTAAGTTAGCGTTGATTTCCGTATTGTGTTTAAAGCGTGCAATAAAACGAACACGTGTTTATCCCTAACGTTAAGCCAGAACCACCTAAATTAATACGAATTTTCCCATCAGGTACCGTCCTTATTCTGACAAAAAAATGCAAGCGATATTTGTGCATGTAAATAATTTGTCTGTGTGTATATATAATAACTTATATGAAACAAGTATTGCGATATTTCTCGTACATTGCTAGATATAATGATTTTAAATAATTCTGGTTCAAAAATTCGATTAAGAATTACATTGCAATTTCTAGAAAATTGTTACAACATTAAAAAAGCGAGATCCCTTAGAATATCATATACCAAATTATATCACTACCAATAATTTTACGATTAAAGAATATAAGAAACCTCACCAAAGTGATCAATCCGTGAAATTAATGAGAAACGTATACTCCAGGAAACACAGCTTCAAAACCGACATTTTCCGATTAAAAACGCAAAGCAGAGCAGCAATAATATGCCCACCGACGCACCAATGAAAATAGAGGCTCGTAACGATCGTCATAACTCGAGTGACTTAACGATTTCAGGACGATCGTTATCGACCGATCGCTTCCGTTCCGGCCTGGACGTTTAACAACGAGGACAAGCGTGTGTCAAACGTTCTCGGTAACCGGTTACACAAAAGTGCGCACCTTGAACAACTATTACATCCCAGAACTAATTAATAAGAGCGATCATGGATAGCATGGATACATATAGTTTGCATACGTGATTTTTCCCCGCGGGGCCAGTTTTCTCGCCTTCGAATCGATCAGGGAAAGCGATCGTGATCGCGATCGAGCCATTGAAATTCATTCGATGCACACGAGATACAGCATGGCGTTTTGATCTCGCGGAACTCGCACAAACTACAAAGTCGAACTTACAGACTCGTAACAATACAAAGTGGAACGATCGTTTGGTTTCGCTTCCAACCGTAAGTCTTCCTATTGATTGGTGTTTTTCTTGGTCGTAAGGGAGAACGAAGAAAAGAAACGAAAGAAATCTGTTATTAATATTGGAATACCATCGTTTTCGAGGAATTATCGTTCTATTTATTTATTTATAATGGCGTTATCGAGTTAATTGTTTCTTAATATTATACATTAAAACACTTATTGTAGTCGATAGAAATAGAAATTTTATTTAAGATTGCAATCCGAGTATTTTATTTAAGTATGCAATCCGTAGTTTGTGCGAGTTCCGCGAGATCAAAACGCCAATTATCTGATTTTCCTGACGGACAATTTATATGGATCGATTGGAATTCATATAACAAGAGTTCATCAATTTTCTTCGCTACTCATCATTTTTCGTTCGCGCGATACGAGCTCGCGTTCAAGTGAGTGCTTGAAATCGGTAAAAGCTTGATTAATTAATCGAGTTCTGCCATATTTAACGCGAATAAGCTTTTGCATAATAAGCAACGAATGAAATACAAATTTGTTGTAATACACAATGAGTAAGTTTTGGAATTATTTTTTTCTTATTCATCTTGGAATTTATGATTGTTTACGGCGTTCTTTTTTGCGACAAATTGAGCTTATGGAAGTAATTTCTCTTCTAGAAAAATTGAACGCTAACGCCGTGTGCCAGGATAATGTGCAAGAACTAGTGTACTTTGGCTTCTGAAAGACTATATGAGTCACGGTTGTCCTATTCTTGTTGCTTAGTTGCAATGTTTGACCACCTGTTCTAGAATAGTGAATTTACCTCTCACTGATCGCCATCGATTGGTATTTTGTAGCACAGTGCTTTGTTAATCGATCGTGGCATTTAAATATACCAAGTTCATAGAAAAGAAGGCAGTTTTCTAAGTTTACGTTCTTTAGAAAAACATAATTTTATCATTAAAACGTCCGACCTTTTGATACCCATCTAAATATGTTATACATAGTCACGATAAATATCACGATAATGGATAAGTATATATAGTCGCGTTTTTGTTCCAATAAAAGCGAACATTGATGCTATCGAAAACACTTGTATATTTTTAGAAATTCCAAAAACAACAAATCCGATGTCAGTGATTTTGTCTGATTTGCTAGTTTCTAGCGTTAAGATTGAATACACAGCTGGCAAATTTTCTATTTCAAAGATCTATTTAACTTTGTGATTAAACAGCTTTCTACAAAGTTTTGCGGATTTGTTAGTTATCTTCGAAAGAATAAGCAAGCTTTAAAGGACTTTGATCTAATAAGTCTATTCCTCTTCAACCTTATAATTAATCATCAAGTAACGCTATAATTAGAAAATCAACATAAATGGATTTATCATATTTCTTCTGTCTAACCTTCTTTAAAATAATTAGCTGTTAAATGAGCCAGAGTTCTAGGAAATCTCCGATGCTGTTGATCTTCAACGAGATACAGATATCTGACAGATACTATCAAAATTCTATAGACGTCTATCCTTCAACTCTCAACATACCAATGTTTTTGCCATCATCGACGTTTCTTCACAAAAGGTCCTTAAAGAACTTTATGATTCTGTTACTCCTAAGTCACTTTGTACTGTTATATTTTTGTCATAATAGTGTCTACTAGAAATGTTTACCTAGTATATAAGTTTCACTATTATTACCATTCTATCGTATGTTGTACTCGGAGTTAGTCACAGTTTCTCAGAAACGTCTAACGAATCACTTACTCTTAGTTATTCTGGCACAGACGCTGTGTTTCACTTACTGAAAAAATAAACAAAAGAAGCAAAATGATGTACGTAATATACTAAAACATTCTAAGATACCGTGGTAATTTTTCTATTTCTTGTACAAATCATTTCAACTTGTTTTTTTAATCTTTTTATTTCTAATTGGTACACCGAAATGGATGTAGCAAATGTATATCACGGTATTATTCAAATAGCCTAATATTCGAACGTTCTATTATTCAAACATAATATTTCTTCGTAACGAATGCCCTTTTCCGTTTCAAATATGTACATACGTATGTCGTCAGTGTTCATACACAATGTACTCTTTCCTTGATTTGATTCATTGAATTGTGATTATACGGATTTGGTATGAAACTAGGAAGCGTTCTAACTATCGCAGGAAAATACAATGTAAACGAGAAAACTGGAAAGTGATGTAAGCGCAACAAAATTAGCAAAAATACACGATATTGGAGAAGCCAGAATCACAGACATTAAAGGAAGAAAAACATAATTGAAAATTATTCGAAGCACGTAAATTCCTCGGATGTTGGCAACGGTAGAAAAGCCGCAAGTATTCCGATGTAATGAAATGTTTCACGTAGACGATAATAATGGCGATTTTATATAAATGAAAACAGCAGACGAAAACGCTAATGAAAAGATATCTTCTCATGCCGAAGCACTCGTAGCACTCGTAGAAGAACTCCGATGATTCGAAGTACGATAAAGAACGTAACTCTGTGTAGTTATTTACGTTGAAAAAATTATCTGATTATGGATTTATAAATATTTAAAGAATCTGTCGATTACTCTTAAACTGTATTTGGATAAATGAAATTTCGTCTTCCTATTATTTCAGAAAAGAGACGCTCTACAACATTGTCTGCACTATGTTTCTAATAATTAGTAAAATATCTGAATTAAATAAATGTAGACGCGAAAGTCACTGCACATCAGTATATTAAGGGTCAACACAAATACACTGACTGTCACATCACGAAGACATTTTAAAGAACTAATAAGGACAAAATTGTTTATTTAACAAGTCAAAATATCTATCAATTAACGGACCACCATTATATCGTGATATTTAACGAAACTTCCAATCTTAAGAGCCATATATTATTATATAATAGCAGTGTTATAGCAGTCATTGGCTCAGATTTTAATTAAATTGGTCGTGAAAGTGAGAAGAAGTAAAGAGACCGAGTAATCACGAAGAAATGGTATGTATGTAACTTGATCGAAGCAAATACCAAACTTTTAGTTGTTATCTTCAACGAGAGAAATTTGGTCATCTAAGTAGGTTATCGACGCAAGTGTTAATGAAAGATAAAACACGATTGGAGCAATGAAAGAACTTCATTCTTTTTCCTTTTTCGCGAAATAGTAAATATACAGTAGCTCGCGTGAAAATATCTGAACATTCGTGCAAACATTTTGTAAATATATCGTGTGTATTATGTTCGCGATCAATGAATATCACAGTAGCTCCTATATGAGTTTTCAGATTGACTAAAAATTTGACTGACCTACGATAGTCATGTCTCATTCCGATACTAAAGAAATTTTTAAATATTTTAGATAACGCATACAATAAAGATACGTAAGTTATCTATACTAAATGCTGAAATACTTATAGAAGTCCTTTATGAATATAGTAGATATTATAATATGTGTGTTAGGCGAAACATTTTGAAGTTTAATTATTACCGTAATGAAGCACGGCTAAGATGACACAGGTACGGTTACATAGAACAAGTTTTTCCCGATATACTTCATAATGATTCGTGTAACAGAAAACATACATTATACACCAAAGCTTTCTACGACCAGCGTTCAAATACTTTCACGATGAACCACTGTACCAAAATTCAAGTCTCACGCGACACATCGATACGAATGATGGGTGCAAACAAACGTTTACCTTTCCCACGATCGTCCGAGAGCAACGCGAAACTTCACTCGGCGTATCACAGATCTCGTCGTGGTTTTGTTTCTAAAACGAGAAACTCTCTGCAGAAGTCACAGAAATAAAATGAAATCTAGCTTCTTCACTTTTGTCCGACTCGACAAGTCGATTTCGAACAAACTTTACTCTTTTCTTCTTCTTCTTCTTTTTCTTCTTCCGGATGTCTTTTCACTGTTTCAACAGGATAAAACGAAAACGGGAAAAATAACAAAAAAAAATCGCGGATCGCAACGACTCTCGTGATCCTGTGATCCAAATCCAGGACACGTGCTCGATCTCGACCGTCACAATGATCTTGGGTGCACGAGATCCTCGATTTTTCGGACGCCGCGCTACATCGTCGTTTAAAAAGGGGCACGCACTGACTGTTCGCCGCGTAGACAATTAGCGGGGCTTTATAGCGTGTGCAAACGAAAGCGGAGCCCCACCAGCGTCGTGTGTGCGGCTATTGGACGATGACTTTGGTCCCCGTAGATCGTCCCGTCGACAGCAACGCCGAAGTCGAAGACGTCACTGGAGAACTGCGGGGATTTTACGATTCCAAAGAGCCACTTCTCCTGTTTCGCCGCGACCGTTGGGTTTTCTCGTGACTCGTTTGCACGCTTTTTTCCCTCCTCGCTCTTCTCACTCACCATCGCAATCTTGCTTCTCCCTCGTCGCTTTGTCGCGACACGTATACGCGACCGGAAAGCGAGACACATAAACTGATGACGCGCAGGTGAGTGTACCTGCCGAGAACGTTGCGACGTTGTTGCATGGTTTGATATGTTTCCTCAAACTGTGTTTGGTTAACTAACTTAACTCGCCTGTTGGTGACTCATGGAAATTTGAGTGATATTACGAGGTGAAGTCGCGGAGTATTTGGAGTGAGAATTTGTGAATTTCCTGTGTTTCAGCATGTTACGTATGGTAATTTACAGTGTTGTTTGTATAGTATAGTACAGATTGGAAGGGATACAACAATAAGCAGACAGCTAGGCTGGTTAATTGATCAGGAATATTAATTGAGAATGAATTGTTTAGCAAGAAAATGAAAAAAGTATAATTCTAAGTTGCTTTGCTGCGTACATTGGGATTTATGATATACGAAAGATCGATTTCTTTCAGGTAGGAAAGAATGATTATAAAATAGAAATTATTACGTAATTTTTAGTATCGCAGATTTACCGTGGTATTGAATTCGGCTAATGATATGTGAACTGGAAAAACAATGATCATGTGAATCAAACGTTGATTATCCATCCGTCGAAGCGTTAGTCAGATATCGTGTAACTGATAGTTCCTTGAGTGGTTTTCAAAGTCGAACGATGAAACAATTTGAAATAATCGTTCCATTATCGACGAAATGAACGAATTTATCTAATGTGGCTCGTTAATTTATTCGACTTTTAATATTAATTACTAATTGTTATAGAAATTGATTTAACAAATTTAATATAAATTGATTTACCATTAATTAATCGATGGTAGAAAAGAGACGTTGGAAAATGAGTAATATGTAGCTTTAGTTTTACAGATTTTACAAAATAAATGTTACTATTTAAAAAAAAATGAATTTGATGGGGTAAAAGCTATATGGAAATATACTAACGACTTAACGAATTTAAATTTAAAGGACTTTAGAAACAAAGAAACAGAGACAAACTTTAGTTCTCGATGATACTTGACACGTGAATTGATTAACAGCTTGTCTTGCGTGATTAAATTTAATAGGATTAATTGAAAAGTTCGTATACCGTGTGTGAATCATGATAAAGTTGGTTTCATCGTAATTCACACGGTACTCGCAATGATCATTCAATCGGCAATTTTATTGTTCCAACATCACATCACTTACTTATCTTCGACTTGTACAATTCTCTGTGTTTTACGCAATTCTCTTTTTTATCCATCATTTTCTCGCATAGCACTCGAGTAAAGGCGAATCAACCGTTCAGTGAACCATACTTTGTTTCACTATGTTTCTTCACATGGTAAATGTTTTTTGATATCTTTTTCAAATTGAAATTCTACGGTTCTTCGGTTTGTTACATTGTGAACGAAAAAATCAACAGGTATATAGAAGAATATCGAGGTTAATCGCATTGACATTTTCAAATTTTTTAACACTCAATTTTAACTTTCTAATAATAACTTTCAAATTTTCAAATTGTCGAACTTCTAAATTTCCGAATTTCCAAATATTCCAGTTTCGATGCGCTCGAAGTTCCAAATATTCTAATTTTGAAATATCTTCAAATCGTCCAAGTTCCAAATTTCTAAACTTCGATATCGCCGGAGTTCTAATTTTTTGACCTTCTATGTTTACCCGAGAGATAAAAAAATTATGATCGGATAGTGTCGATTATGCCAATCGAAGATTACAAATTTTCTATTCGTGTGATCTTCGAAAATAAATGAGCGCGATATTTTCCGTTTTTATCTTCCTCGAGCTGCAGTTAATTAAATCAATTGTCAAAATAGCCCCATTGATAGCTTCAGGCAAATTCGCTGAGTAATGAAATCTACTCGCGAAACACGGAGACGCAGGGACTTAACCGTCAAAGATATTTGCTTCAGAAACCCGATACCCTTGAAAAAGAAAAAAAAGAAGAGAATTACATGTTATATACGCGAGACGCAAGATCGCTCTTACGATCTTTCTTACGCAACGGAACAGTTTGAAAACGAAGTTTGAATTTCGCGCGTATTCCATTAAAGGGTTCCTCCTTGAAAATTCGCCGAAAGAAATCGAACGTGAAAGATTTCGTGAACGCGAAAAGCTATTCAAATTATTCGTCGATTTAATTCTCGAAATTCGTTGATAAATATTAATTATATTTTATCGCAGTGGAGGATAGATTTCGTAATAGACGCGCGAAGAAAGACGTTTTATCGATATTTATAAGAATTATATGTCATCGTCTTGCGTTGATCTAAGAGCAAATCTAAAACAGAGGTATCTTCCTGCGAGCGGTTTGAACCGCTTTGAACGTTTGAACGTTCATAAAACGTTCTTTTTCGTTGGTTACAACGATCTTCTGCAAATTCGAAGATTGTCTCGGTTGCTGCAGTATATGTTGTTTCTAAGATTTGTCGATAAAAGCGCTAAATCATCGGGATTACTTATAAGTAATATACCTGTATCATTCCGTTTGATAGGTCTGTTCAACGTGTGTCGCGAGATGTTATTATTACCATAAACAGATAACGATTTTTGCTGATATTTTTTCAAAATTACGTCATCTTGTAGAGCATAGAAGATTGGAACACTCGGTATATCACGCTGATTGATCTTGTCATTTTTGTTCGTCTGTATCATAAATTAACGTTAGAAGGCATACAGTATCTTTTTTCTTTCGCCTTTTTTTTCTTTTTCTTTTTTTTTTTTTAGGAAGGAGGTTTCTCTTTTTTGTCGCAGGATAGTGCATAATTAATACTTTTAATAAATCCATTTTTATGCATACAATAGCTTTTGCCTGACTTTATAAAGACGTTATGAAAGTACGCACTGTGATTTTCACAGAAGACAATAACGTTCCTTTAATTACTCGATCGACAAGGTGATTATTAGTATGTTGTTATTCAGGGTCATCAATTCTACGTTGCGAATATATAGGTATTTCTGATATCAATTACTCGTTATGCTCGTTATGATTTGTATCCAATTTTCGTTTCATTATTTCCTCGTTATGTACAGTTTGTTTATAATTACTATGCATATCTACAGATTATCTTCTATAATTGCTTGATATTGATTTCAAATTTTTATCGAAGTACAGTCATTCTTTATTTAATTTTGTAAATATTTATTATGTCGTAAATAAATAATTATTTTGTAAATATTTTAATCCAACTCGGAAGAAAAATATTCTGTTCTGATGTTGCACGATGAATAAATTATTTCAGCAACTCTAGTGCGTTTTGTTATTTAACAAAATCCAAAAGGTGCACACGCCAAGATCATGGAAAGATACATCGTCGTTGATCGTTCTTATAAAATTTGCGTGCACGATAGCACCGATAACGTTGCGACATGACAACGCAACATGCCCGGGGATTCGTCTACATGTGGTATGTCCACACATAGGACGACAACATTTGCATACGTAATCGCAGCTATAAACGGTGCTTCACACATATCGCAAACTTCCTTATCAGCTCCTCTGAATAAAATCGAAGAGAAGATTTGATGATTCACGATAAATATAAAGTTTAAGTCGGAAGCTTGTCGTTGAAGAATTGAAACACGTAAAATACTGTTGTTTAATTTCGATATCATTTCTTTTTAATTATTGCTGCCTCGACTATTTGGACAAGCTACAGATCATTAAGAAATAAACTTATACCGTTTCCAAAATAATTATGATTACGCGATTATGCTATTCCATTTATTAACGATGTTTCGATTGATTCAAACGAACGAATATTCTAAGAGTGAAATTATAATTCGTTTATAAATAAACGTTTTACGTTAAAGTACACGTAAGTCTCTCGTTTTATCAATTTTTGTCGAAAAATATACTTACATCACTTTTAAAATAAACGCTTCAGTTAAAAGTGGAAAGAATTCTGTTAAATACAACGATACGTGTAATTGAGGAAATTTTGTCGAAGTAAAATGTGCATATCTGTTGAAATGAATAATACTTTGATATTTTTGAAGTTAAAATAACATACGAATAAGAGTCCTAAAATCAAATAAAACAGCAACTTTGGTGTGATGTTATTAAATCGGACACCGCGGGTAGAAAGATAACATTAGTTTTATGAATTTTATATAATATAAGCGTATTAATATTTTCAAAATATCCAAAAGTATGGCAAGAACACATATTCAATTCCAAAATCAAATAATTTCTATCGTGTATAATGAAAAAAAAAAGAAAAAACAAAAATTGTGGCTTATTACAGTCTTGCTGTACAGTATTCAATTTTAAAACTGCTCCGTAAAAAATATAAAACGTAATTTATCCTGCTTTTTCCTTATAATTTTCATAGGTAATATTCGTGGAAATCAGAAACTGGTTAAACATCGCGATGATGCATAAATTAACGATCCATGATATGAAAGATTGATTTTAGATAGAGAAGTTATTAAGAGAACATGTTGCTGGCTAGCTAGGAGGAGTACCTCGAGGAAAAGCGATAATATTTAAAATTACATTAGATTCAATTAATGTTTAATGATCTTCGAGTAAATAAAATATAGTTCAGGCGAATTTTCCGACGTTAAAATGTATGTTTGATGTTGATTGCGGAAGATAAAGTTTTATTGTCTAATAGCTGTTTGGAAAGCAATTATGCCTGCAAAACACGAAATTACTATTTCGTGTAGACGATTGCACAATTTGCCATTCCTGCAAATTATTTCATCATGTGTATTAATTTCTATTTGGGGATCTCTTTCTTCGATGATTTTTATAAATGCAAGAGCGAAACTCGATGATTTAAAAAAAAAAAAAAACAGCTTATATCAACGTTATCAACAGTATAATCTAATATTAATAATTTTCATAATATAAACAATTAATATATCATCGATATTACACATATACTATTTTTATAATACGATTATAATTTTAATAATTCAATATTTAATATTGTTCTCTCTCTGTCAGCTCTTAGATACATTTCCAGATACGTCACAAACATTAGCGATATTTAATGCAAGATTTAATGCAAGATGCAGCAGATTTAATGAAATTTCAAAATATCTTCAATAGTACAGATAATATATTCATAAAAGAAATTCGAATACTTTTTTGTAAGTCTGTTTTTGTGTGTAGGCCTATTCGTTTATAATTTAGATTAAAGTTTCAAATTAATTATAATTCTCTATGTGTGATATATTTTATCGTAGTTTCGTCTCTAACATGTTGGAGATCATTTCTCAAATATCAATATCGATCAAAGCAAAGACAAATACGAAGACGAGATTGAATTGCAAAACACAAATTTGGGATAGCAATATCATTGAGATTAATGAGAGAATAATGTGTGGTAACAGCTTAAGCGCTACACGATAAAGGACTACGATGAAGCAGCATGCGTCTGTGGAAAAAGAGCGAAAGATAGCACGTGCACATAAGTTTTGCAATTTTGAATCGATTTCTTCTGAAACGCGGCGGCCTTCGGCCGCGTGAATTAATTTACGAATAAAGGAAGCAAGATATCTGGAAGTGCGTAAAGCGTTACTACATTCCCACGGATGAATGCAACATGCTTGTAACACGTGTTTGTATTCCGTGTGTTTAAATACCATTCGGCGTTCGTTTTTAAAGAGTAGAAAATCAAACAATCGTATAATGGAAAAGGCGGTACCATAAGCGAAGTTCATTCGGATTTATTTCTTCGATTGTAAAGTCGTGACGTACCTTTGCATATTGTTCTTTCATTTTGGATAATAAAAATGTCTGTTGGAAGTATGCAAATGTGTCGACGTTACATAAAAGTTAATGAAAATTCGAGGAATTAAATAAAAGTTAAAAATTCAAAAGATCGACAAATCGCGAATATAAAAGAAAAAGATCGAAAAATTACACGAATTTCTGGATATACGTTGATCAACTCCGTACATCGAAAAGCAGAGAAACGCGAGTGACGATATTGTAACATTTTTTGTAATCTATCTTGGAACTTGCAGCTTCTTCTTTTTACGATAAATACACGTTTCTTCTTTTTTTTTTTTTCTTTGAGAAGTTTAGCTCTAAATATTTAGCTAAGCAAGAACAAAAAATCCAGTTTAGTAGATCTGTTTTAAATAAGAAAGAAATTGAAGAAGTAAATAAGAATTGAAGAAGTAAATAAGAATTGAAGAAGTAAAATAAGAATTGAAGAAGTAAATAAAAATTGAAGAAGTAAATAAGAATTGAAGAAGTAAGTAAGAATTGAAGAAGTAAACAACGAAATCCAAGGAATCGAGGAAATTTTAAAGCTAAATATAAATCATTCTCTCCATGTAGCTTTAAATTTTTCTATTTCCAATGGAAAGCACCTAACATGAATTTACGAACAAACCGAGACGAATAATCAATGAATTCACGTTCTAAGCTCCGTAACAAAATTCCAGAGCTGGTGTCCTAGTTCTGGATCTAGTAGTGAGCTGTGAATTTTCTAGTAGAAGCTCGCCCATAGTAAACTCCTATTCTTTTGTCTTGAAACTCGATACGACTTGAAAGATTCGGTTTTCCCATCCCTGTAACCGGAATTTCGTTACAGACGAACCATCGATCGTGGTTAGACACAACGAGCCGAAACGATTTTTGCGTGCTGTCACATTCTGTTTTATTCATCGGAAAGCTGATGACCTTGAAAGCAATGGACGCCCAGGGAAAGTCCGTGGTTCCCAGCGAATCGAAGAGCAACTCACAGGCAAGCAGCGACCGAAGAAGGTCGGCCAAGTGATTACCAGAAGCCACGAAGACGAGTTTGAAACCGGTTCATGGAAGAACGAATGAAGATAGAAGAGTGGCGAAAACATGAGACTAGATAAGTCGTGTGTACGACCGATGAAAGAAATTCAGGTAAAATTTCATTGGCAAACCGCAACTATCCTTGATACGAACTTTTCCTTGCCGAATTATCGATTTATTTGTCATTTTTACCTTCTTCCTGTTATGTCATTTCATTTTATTTTATTTTATTTGTAATTCTTAAATCAAATTCTTCAAATTTATATTCTTTACTATTTCTAGACTCTAGTAAACATCGTTTATCCTTGCATAGTCGTATTTTGGAAATTTGTATTTTATTGATATCGTTGCATTTTGAAAATTGTTGCTCTATTAGCATCGTTATATTTTATCTATAGATTAGAAGTTGTTAATTGTCCATTTTCATGAGCAATTAGAAAGATAATAATTTTGTAAAATGTTTTATATTTTTACGAATTCCTTGTATTTGAGAACTCGATTTTACTTTGCGTGTCTTATTTTATGAGCTAGTTTATTTACGAAAATATCTATTTTTCTCTTGTCCAATAAGTGTCAATTACAATGATCGATGTTACGCGGAACTTCCTAAACCTTGCACCACTATCAAACCAATGTTTCAAAGTCCAACTTTCGTCCCAAGTTGTGGCAGAATTTTTATTTATCAAGGCCGATTAATGTCGAAATGAATAGAAAGGTTGGATCTATTGTGGAGTTCAATTCGGAGGACCTTGAGATTTTTAAGGCACTTGCGTTTAATAAAAGCGAATCGTTTTATTTGACAGCTGAGTTAGCGAATTTAGGTGTTAATGTTTTATGAGAGCAACCATATAGCGTCGAGGATTCGATAATCAACACGGTAAATACGAAAAATGAAATTTTGACTATTAGTTGAATCAGAATTTTAAAAGGAAATAACTATCATTTTACATATCAATTATAAAATTATTTAAATACCGATAGCTATGAAGCATAGCTTTCTCATTGCGTGATATGAGACATAATTTTATTGGAAAAGCAGAATCGACTTGACTTTAGATTTAAAAAGCAACATTAAATTAACATTCGTTCGTGTATAAATTAAAGGTGTTCTCAATAATTCGATGTTTCAACTTGAACACACAGAACTTACTCATTGTCAGTTTTAGGTATGTTAAGTTTTCAGCGATTTTTCTGGCAACACCATTATCTATCCATTTTTTTTATGTCTTCAGGCAACACTGTTACTTATCTATCTTTTATGTCTACAAAAATTGCAGTCTCTTTACATTTTCGAAATACTTCATCTCTTTTTTTATCGCATTTCCGTTATTTCTGAACATAAATCCTTCTTTTCGTCGTCGTGTTACGCGACACGTTATAATATCGCACGATAATATCGCCGACCAATTTTTGTTACAGATTATTAGTAGCATATCGTAAAGTATCTGCTATTTTCTGTTACGAGAAAGCGCGATGCAATTAGAAATTTTACAATTTTTTTTAATATTAAAAAGTCCTAATATAAACGATATCCTGACAAATTCCTTGATTTGTTTTTTTTTGTAGGTAATAATACATTCTTGATAAAGCTTACTAGAAAAAATTATTTAATTTCATAAAACATTACTCACGTGTAAAAATCTGCGATAAATTTTCGAAACATGGACATCATTCGGTAATCTTCCGTGGATAGATGTTTCCATAGATCAGAATCTTAATGCAGACATCATGCAAAGAAATAAACACACACGTGTAAACTACATTCCTATAAACAAGTTACAAGAGAGTTCTGGCTAATGACAAGGAAAATTGAACTTTCTAGGAAAAATAAGATATTTGCTTTACGTATGTAAGCGTAAAGTATGTTATTAATAAATTATAGCCTAAGTAGCGACCATTCTTTGCCAGTTGACTTTAGAGGAAAATAATGTTATTACCTGCCATTTCTTCTATAAACGGATAAATGATATGGATAATGTTTTCTACTTAAAATTCTAATTTTTTGTTACGCCTTGGAATTTTAGATAAGTCAGCTATAAGAACTGAAATGTTATTTCTGGAGTAATTTGAAACAGCGCGTAAATAGAATTGACTGTAATTTGAAAAAAAAACAAAATTTCAATCGGTTAACGCGTAAAAATAGAAAAATTAGTGGCTATGAACATGGCCGAAAGAACAATGTAGAGAAAGTTAAACGCGAATAACTAACTATATAGTTATACGAATAATATGACCAACTAACGAAAAATTAATAGATGCAGCATCAACGAAGAGGATGAGACTATACAGACATCTATTAAAAAAGAAAATTTCATGCTTGGAGATTAACGAGAAAACAATATTGAAGAAATTAAAAACGAACGACGTGTAAAATCAAAAGAATTAAAAGATCAATGAGAAATAGAATGCATCAGAGAAGATCAGACGATACAACGTTAACATTATACTGAAGCACGAATAAAAGAACGGTATTAAAATTGTCTGAAGTTCCAATTTCAGATAGGATCTCGGATTATCTGCAGGAAATCAAGCACAATGCAATTATCTTGCTTATCGGTTGAGAAATTTCTGTATTGCGTCATTCGCCCTTCCCTTGTGACGCAAATCGTGGTATTACGCATGATTGCTAATAAAATAAAAATCAGAAAGAAAGACAGCAAGCAAAAATGTAACGATGACGGTGATTATCAGCGCGATAGATCATTCGTTCTACTTCCTGATGTCCTTCTCTACACGATGATAGGCTCGATTTCTATATTTAAAGAAACGCATAGACGTAAGCAGAAGAATACCATATTAGTAAACTGGAAGCTGTAGCAGCCTTTAGAATGGCCAGAAAAGAAGGAAATATACACCGTTCAGTTCCTATGTTGCGGTTTCGTAATCTGTCGTTAATGTTAGAGATAATGTTTATGCTGGTCGTTATCGAATTGTCCGTTTTTGAAACAGACATGACCGTTACTACGAAACAGATATTCTGATTGGCTTGCATAATATGTGTCAGCTCTTACAGCTGTGCGTAATATTTGCTTCTCAGCGTGTCCTTCTTCCTTCGAGTTTCGTATCCTACTGATTTCTCCTGCCGCTTCTATATTTTCTCCTGTTTTTTGGTCATTCGTTCTTCATTTACACGTAGTATTATTCGATCGGTTCTACGACATCTTTCCATTCTTTTCAATTTTCCTTGTTCGTAGTATTTTACGATATCGAGTTTGCTTATTTGGAAAATATAAAATATCTTGACTTTCGTAAATCGATAATTTACAATTTCTCTTTGGTTCGCGAGCTCGCGCTAAAAACTGTGACTTGAGAGAAATTGTAAATTAATAGAAAAATGGTAACTTTCCCTCTTTCGAAGTAACTTTATAATTTTCTTCTCTTTGTTCGTCTTTCTGAATTGTTAAATTTCAAGATATTAGCGATTTCCTTGACTCGAAAAATATTGACAAATTTTCATAGAATTATTTCAACATCGTGTTCAACAGGATGGAGCGAAGAAACGTGCAATTTCGAAGGTTTAGATGCCAGACGGTTAACTGTATATCAAGGTAAGAGCTGAAAAGCAGTTCGTACGATCGTTTCTTTGTACAAAGACGAGAGAAGTGACAGCCATGAATGGATGAAACGACCGCAAGCAAGGCCATCCTGGCTGCCTGGATCCATTCGCTTTTTACGAATACACATTTAAGTTCAAGTTCACCGGCGTAAACGACCTTGAACGAGTTCGACGAAAAGACACGGTTAAATGTTATCTAATTGTCCTTCAATTTCGCTTCGGTCCTACTTGGCAGGTATATCATTTTCTTAAGTAACTTCCTTACTTAACTCTTACTTAACTAGCTGATTAAACAATTTTTTCAACAGACTTTTTCCATTTCGAGATGTGTAATAAACCTTAGGTTGTTTTACTTATCTCGCGCTCTGTATCTTTTGCTTTTTAACGGTCACTTTCATTTAACGCCATTTTGCTGGCTATGCTTCCTTTAATTACACTTTAGTTATACTGTTTAGTAACTATACAGTATTGCGTGTATAGCTTATGGTTAAATAGTTCAATCATCTAAATAGGGAACAATCGGAATGTTTTTTTTTTTTATTATTTATTTATTTACATTTTACAATTTGTTCAGTAGGACATTTGGTAAAATATTATAGCTTAGTGATATAGCAATATAGCTATGGTGTTTTCTTTTTAATCTTCTTTTTATGTTTGATGCGCCGACCGTGGAATGTTTTTAGAAAAAAGAAAAAATCATGTAAGGCAAAAGGTCGAAACAAGTTAATTATATTGGAAGTTTTAATTTTTTAAATATAAATTACGTGTAAGTTGGTAATTATAATGGCTTTAAAGAACTTTATTTCAATTTCTAACAATTCTAACAATTTTAATAATTATTTGACTGGAAAATACATTTTATATATTCATCATGACATTTTCATTAATAGAATTTTTCAAAAAACTTTTTAGTTTATCCGTATCGGTTTTGTTTTCAAAGGGATTTATCGTTTCTTTGAAGGACGCTTTCATCCATTTTCTTTCCTCTCACGTGCACGCGTGACCTTTCGTTTGTCGTTACATTTATTGCGATGAAAAATATTCTCTCCCTTTGTTTCTAGATTCTCATTTCAATCGAGTATTAATACGCCGTTAAGAGCAAGCAGAGCGCAGAATTCTCCTTTTATGTCATTGCAGCGTGCACGTTAAAAATTATAAATATTGTCCATTTGCGAAGCAATTCGCAGAATCGTTCGACTTGGAATATTTTAATTAAGGACATCTTTCTACGTCAGAGAAATAATAAAAAGAGATAGAGTTCTCGAATCGATGTGTCCTTGATACTTCCGTTTTATCGTTTATAAATTACGCACCAAATTGACACAGTTTCCCTATTGATCGTTTCAATCCTATAAAATAATACCAACAGTTTATAAAGGAAAATATTTGAAAATTGCAATTTCCTTTTAAACATGTCTCTTGTATTTTCTAGCATTCCTTTTTTTTTCCATCGAGTTACAGTATATTTTTCTTCGATTTCCGGCAAAGAACCGAAACCTTTTTTTCTATAATTCGACCTTCCATTTAGCTCCATGGCCACAGGGAGTCTAATGGGTTCGATGAAAGGGCTAGTGCGTGACGAAAAAATGATCTTGCGAGATTGTGCTTTGCCGGAAACTGCCATCATGTTTTTGCCAACTTTTCCTTTGATGTTCACCACCTTTTCGTTGAGGCAACTTTGGTTAGTGGCTTCTTAATCAAATCGCTCGGAGGTATGTTGCTTCCCTTTGGGGAAAATGTATCCTACTTTGATAAAATTTTAATACACTCTTGCATTAATTTTGATACTTCTCTACCCTAATTTTATTTATAGTACTTTTCCTGGATCCGACTCTCTATTCTTTTTATTCCTTTCTATTTTATAATTCTGTTCTCGTTTATTTGGAGAATATAAAATGTCGCACAGCTTCTATTCAATTATTCTAAATCTATATTATCTAATTTACCATTATTCTTTCATTCGTCGAGTAAAATCATACTTTGAAGAATGGCATTTTAATAAAGTGAAACTTTCCTCCCTTAAAGACAAGTTTCATAATCTTCTGTTGCTTTTCATGGCCTATGTTATACGAACTACAATTCTCTTATATTGTTCTTACACAATCAATCACAATATTTCCCATAATCTTGATTGATTAGACAGTATTACTAATTTATAAATAAAATCGACGGAAGGAACTACGTCTCTTAGAAAGATAATTCCGTTTCAGTTTCTAGGATATTATCATATAAACGATCAGTGTTTATAGCGTTATAAACATGAATTAAAGATATGAACGATAGAACACCAGAACATCGTTAGCAACACGTTAGAAATGTAGATACGATATATATTATAATACCATCAATTGATTTGATCGATTCCTTCACCATGGAGTAAGAAATACTATTTTCGACCTCCATTTGCTGGATTTTTTATTCGAACGCGAACACCTGTCCGAGAAAATCAATCTTCTGGAAACTATAAAATGAAATACTCCACTCGAACAATAATTGTATTGTGTTGCCTCTTAACATATTATTCCCGGATTATTCTCGCGTTATCTGCCATTGACAAACATTTATCTTCGCGCTTTGCTAAATATTCCATATTCATAAAAATGTCCATAATTCTAGAATATACATTTGGTCTACCAGGTGACAATTTTATCACGTACGTTCTGTTTTTCCCACACGATCATTGACATTTGTAAATAATTTGTGATATTGTTTTTCAATTATATTTATGAAGATATAAAAAAAATAATATATATAATATATATATAATATATATAATATGTAAATATATATGTACTGACAAATTAACGCGTTTCAGTGCGAAATCGATGCACGTATCGACATCATTTATTTACTTTTTTTTCAATACTTCCCAACAGTAACGAATTAATATTTGTGAAATAAAAATCAAGCGAGAAAATTGTTTCCACCTTTTTCTTTTTTTTCCTGAACGGAAAGCAGGAATCGTAGAAATCCTCCCCACTTGAACATGTTAAACGAGAAAAAAATTCGCCCTAATTCGCTATGTCGCGCAATACGGCATTTGGGCGAGCACTCGCGACGAAGATAAAAAACGCATATAACGTGCAGTCTCTCTGCAGCTTGATATCAGGAGATCGATCAGTAAAAGCCTGTTTATAAAATTTTTGTTAGTATCTCCCTGACTCGAAACATTTTGAATATTTGTTTTTTTGTTTATCACCACACATCAGTGTGCGAAGTGTTGCTTAAGTAAATAAATCCTACCACTTTATCGTGAGCGTCATGCAGAAATCATTTATCTTCCCTTTCGTGTTTTCAGATATTGCGCTGACATTCGGCGAAGAACAGACTTTTCGTGTAACTTTAATTTTAACTAAAGATTCAACTAAAAAAATAACGAACATCGAATGTAGCAGTTTGTAACGAAAGTTACATAGCATGTAACTTTCTGATACGATATCTTCTTGACACAGAACGATCAAAATTAATGTAAGGTGGTTTGAACGATATTTTTCAAATTGCTCTTTGAAGGGGGGAAGAAATTTTCTAATTAGAAATTAAAACTGCACGTATCTTTGCTCAAATTCTTCATATTTAAGTCGTAACAAACGCTATTTAACAAGAGCTAACAAACAAGAACGTACAGTGAACGAGCTAATTTTCAAGTAATTAGACTTTGATGTGCTAACGATTTTACTAACCCTCCCTTTTTACCAATCATCTATTGCATCCGCGGACGATTATCGTTTACAATTATAATATTACTTACTTACGCGCTGACGATATCATATCGGCATAATGAGATTAAAATCGAACAGCGACTGTTTCTATTTTTGTCCATCGCACACCGTACTGCGATGGTAACTTGATAATTGCGAAACAAATTCAGGAAACGTTTGCTACGAAGTAAGAAGTAATAACAAGCAAGAGTAGTAATAATAAGCGAAGATATCTTCGGTCTGTAATCAAGTTGAATCGATCATCTTCAATTCCAGTCAGACGAATCTCGTCGATAAGCGCAAAGAAGCTCGTGTTCACGATGATACTTTTTTCTGTCGCATGGCTGAACGTTGCGTTACTGCGACGCTACGTTGATACTACACCGGCGTTCTCGATAGAAAATCCTCTCGAGCCAGCTTGGATTTTTCAAATGATTCGATCAGTCTTATGCGTATGAATCGTTTTCCTTTACTTCTTGTTCCTTTTTTTTTCTTCTTCTTTTTTTCTCGTGAATCTCGAGAAATCGTGCAATTAACGGACAAGGTAGAATCAGTAATTAGTTACCAGGATGACGGAAACGACGTTCCTACGCGCGTCCTTCTTATCCGTAGAATCTGGGATTTCTGATGGAATAATTTTTGTCCTGGCAAAGGCACGTGTCGAAGATAATTGCCAAGTCTCCGTGACGAGTAATTAAAGGATCGTTGATTGGTACAATTTTAGAACGTTAGAACGCAACAATTACGTGATTCGTCGGTAAAAAAGGGAAGACGTAGAAATGTTCAGCTGTGGCGTGCGCGTTATGACCCTCTTTGTCCGTATACGAAGGACTCCTTGATTGTATCGTTTCTTGTCCCGACAAAGGCACGTGTCGCAAACAATCGCGACGTTTTCATGGCGAGTAATTAAAATTTTATCGACGATTAATACGATACGATTTTAAAATGGATGGTTTGTTTGTAAAAGGAAATAATTTATTGTAGATGGAAGAGATTCGAAAAAGCCGTGCGCGCAAAGAGGACAGTGCAATTCCTCGCGTATGAAGCAATTCCTTGTACAGCAGCATGCATGTGTGGTCGAAATGTCAACATTCTATAACTGCTTCAAATTGTTCTGGACAAGTTGCATTGTAATTAATCTGTCTTGAAGGCGAATAACAACTCATACGGTGTTAATTACTTGTATCTGCGGCATAAAAACAGGTGACTGTACCGTTGAACGGTACACGTGCATACATTTACGGTACTTACACGTACATACATGCATGCACATAAGCATATGTGTCTTTGTATGTATGTTTATATTCATGTTTCTTCGTACGCATATCGAATCGTCGAAATAAGTTGATTTAGAATGCAATAAAATTCGATGATTTTAACTTTTAACTTAACTGTGACTAACTTTTAGTAGGACTAACTTTACCTTAAGCACATTTTTAGTTAGTAAAATTAAGTTTACTTTTATTCGATCGAAATATACGTTGATATCATGTTAAACGTGTATTAATCGCAATTTATTTACTCAATTATAGGACATTTGAATTTTTTATAAAATCTATATAAACGATGATTAAATGGTTAAAGCTTTTCTGTCAATTACGAAAAATATTCCCCCATATTGCCATCACATTTTTAACAGTTAGACGTTAATCATAGCGTATGTAATTTTAACTGGATATATTGTACATTAATTATCTCCCCTTCGTCCATGATCAATTTTCAGGACATGTCCTGTCCCTTATTGTTAATTAAGCAAGCTTCGACTGACCACTTTTTCGAAATGGGTTCCACCGCTGGACGTCAGATAGCTCTTCGGGCTCGTTTTCTACAATTTTCGACGACTGTAATTCCATTTATTTCCTACTGCTATGCGTTTTCAGCCAGGTATCCTTGGAAATATCGAGTTGGGCACGCTCAGCTGGCTCGTGGATTGATATTACACGAAAGAGGAAAATATTTGTAGTATCGACGATTTTTTCCAGGTACGTCGTAAAGAAAATGATCGCGAACGTGGAACAGGAGGAGAGACAGAGATGCGATTTTTCCTTTTCATAATCATGGGGAATTATCGCAATCGATATTGTAAACAAGTCCTGGCGGAAATATTTTAATTAACTTGCGAATGGTTAAATAGAGTCTATCAGGTTGAAGCAATTTTTTATCTCGTCGTAACTTGAAAGATATAATTGCCATGAGCGATCGCGTGTATTAGTAATAACTATCGTGTGTAATTTAAGTAACTTTTAAGTGAAATAATAATTGCAGGGCGGTTTGAGGAAAATTACGATTTTTAATATCTTTGGAATTATACAGCCCTCCTTAGCTCAAGTAATTTATATAACATTTGTTCATTTTTCGAATCATCGCACATGACACGACTTGAGACATCGATATATCTTCTTTCTTAGATAACATTATTTTTTTTCTTTTTTCATTCTTCTAAATAACGAAAGTCTAATAACAGGATGTATTGGTACCTCTCATACAAGAATTCTATTGATATTACTTAACTTCCTTCTTATATTCATTAAGACAGGAAAAGATTCAATAACGAAGTTTAGAGAGAATAAAGAAAAAGTTACACACGAGTCAACATATAGCGAGGAATCGATCTCACGAAGGTTCCAATGATGTAACCCGCGAGAGAAAGAAGAAGAAGAAGAAAATAGCGTGCAAGTTCAGGAATCGCCAGCGATCGTATGAAATATTCTATATAACGTTCAACGATCTTAAAATAGAAAAATGTCTTTTGCGAAACTATTGAAATTATTCCAACCCTTGAAAAAATCATTAAAATAATCTTATCTGAAGAATTATTAAAATAATACCCAACTGAAGGATTATTCAAATAATTCCATACTTAAATTATTTCTTACGCCCACTAAAAGCGAAACAGATTCGCTAACAAGTTCAGCGAAGACCAAAGTCAAAGAAAAAGCAAACTCTTCCCCAAAATTAGCAGAGAATCGATCACGCGGCAGTTTCAGTGGCATTAACTGGCAAAAAGAAGCAGAGAAAAATGAGATGCAGGTTCACGAATCGCACGAGGATGACGATAGGTCAGGCGATGATATCTTCTCGTCAATACTCGGAGATTTCTTCGCGATTTCGTGCCGTGCCATTCAAATGAATTCAAATGTCTCATCAATAATTCATGAAGCCTGTCATCAAGGCTACAAATCTTAGGCCCGGGCTTAGGTCCTGTGCATCATCTGTAATGTTTCATGGCACTCGAAAAGATTCTCCATGAGACGTTACAAAATTATATAAATACTAGTAACAACGGCAACACCGGCAACACCGGCAACACCGGCAACACCGACAACAACGGCAACAACGACAACAACGACAACAACGACAACAACGACAACAACGACAACAACGACAACAACGACAACAACGACAACAACGACAACAACGACAACAACGACAACAACGACAACAACGACAACAACGACAACAACGACAACAACGACAACAACGACAACAACGACAACAACGACAACAACGACAACAACGACAACAACGACAACAACGACAACAACGACAACAACGACAACAACGACAACAACGACAACAACGACAACAACGACAACAACGACAACAACGACAACAACGACAACAACGACAACAACGACAACAACGACAACAACGACAACAACGACAACAACGACAACAACGACAACAACGACAACAACGACAACAACGACAACAACGACAACAACGACAACAACGACAACAACGACAACAACGACAACAACGACAACAACGACAACAACGACAACAACGACAACAACGACAACAACGACAACAACAACGACAACAATAATAATAATAACAACAATAATAATAATAACAACAATAATAATAATAATATTAATCGATTAAAATTTTTTCTGGGGACATCAACAAAGATGAACGATGAAGTGTTGTAATCAGATGAGAGGCAAACGTTGCGTGCCGGAAATATGAACGTGTCATCGTTAACGCCGGAGGCCCGTCGTCACAATTTACCTTCCCACTAGGGAGAAACACTTTATCTTGAGTTTCCCTTCGCGGGCTAACCTTGCTGAATTGCTTCAAAAAAAATGATTTTTTTTTGCTTTTGTTTTCCAAGGGAATCTAAGGTGGATTTTGAAAGTTGATGAGTTTCGAATCGATTGGATTTTGGAAGGGAAGTAGTGATGCTGTTTCTATTAGTTCTTGGAGAAAATCGTGGAAACTACTTTTTGAGATTTGTACATGTATTTTAAGCGTTGATTTTAAAACACCGATATTTGTTTGGTACATTTATTTTTGAATTTTTATCGGCGAGAATTTACAGTGTTTTCACGATTCTGCCTTAATTTAATTCTTCACTACGTTAACACGTTAGTTGTCACGGTGGTTATCGCTGACCAACTAGGTAAAATAAATCGAATCTTTTAAAATGGTTAAAACAGGAATTTCACGGATTAAAAAATTGTCAACAACATGAACCATTTAAATAACATCGTTAGAGAAAAATTGTAACAGAAATGTATAACAGTAAAGTAAGTAAATGTGTAACAGAAATATATTCGAGTATAACGGTATAAGTTCAGTGTATTCTAATCCAGATCTGCATGCTGGCAACGTGACATTACAATAGAGCCCCGAAGCCATGGGCCTATGGTATTTAAAATTCCAAAAATCCAGTTTGTTTATATCTCGCTGCACCATCTACACAAGGCATATTCCAGAAAAGGCTATTGGTCTGGAAGGCCCTTAAAATTAATTTAGTAATAGATAATGCTTAATAGGTTCGAAAATCAGGAAAACTAAACAGTAGAGCAGACGTAGAATTTTCCTGGAAGTGTGGAGTGTTTTCCTCCAACAGTGCCAATAAAAAATAATTACAAAGAATAAACATTACCTCGTACATCTCAGTCTATCTTTTAAAGCAAAATATATAAAAATTAAACGCGTTTAAGAAAATAAACACAACGATAATTATACAGCATATGGCATATGTTAAATCAAATATAATATATTTTTTAACGTACCAGAATTTCAATAGAATTTTAGCAGAATTTTGCTGGATAATTAGTTTAGGCGCGCGGTAGGTTGAACAAAAATTGAAAATCGCTGCATTATATCAATCCGTGTCTAAACAAGAACTACGTATTGGACGTGTAACTTCACGAACAATGATTACAAGTGACCTCAAATTCCTTAGAATTTCCAAAAATAACACGGAGCATTCAGCAGGCATTCTACGGCCGGGTTAGCCAAGGACAGGAGGTGTTTCCTTGACGAGTACCGGCGATAAATAGGACAGTTCCAGGAAAATAGTTGCACGATACGGTAAACGTGATTCGATGGAAGTAATGAGTCGCGTTTTACGTCAAACTATATCCATCCAAACCGGGACCATGGAAGTATCAACTAGACGACAGTGTTATACGATCTTTCAGTGAAACTCCATCTGCATCTATTACTTTATTTCATCGATCAATACTCGCTGATTCACTTCTAACAGGACGAAAGAACAAGAAGAATTCTCGCAGCGTGTTAACAAGTTTCTATTGGTCGCAGTTCCCTGACTTTTTCCATTATCCAGAATCAATATACCGATAGATGAATATAAGATGAAGAAGAAAAAACTTCGCTTAAATCTAAGATCGAAATGGTTTGACGTAGCGCGTCATTATCGTAACACGATCGGCAAACGCGTTAGCTTTGGTTGGTGATTCGTTCTCAGAGATTATTAGCGGCGTTTGTAGGTTCTTTTCGTGGAAACCTTGATATAACTTGCCTCTCGATCCACTTTTTAAACGTTCAGACTATTTATTCGAATGGTTTTTCGTTTCAATCGAACGAGCAACCTTGGTTGATTTAGTGAACGTTTATTTGAGAACTCGAGTAATTATGCGAAAGGGAATTATGCTCGATTATCGTTAGTGTCTGGTTTTACGTTACAATAAATCATGTACCTGCTCGAATTGATAATTCTATGACCGTGATATCGTGTTTACAATGTTTCCATTCTGAATTACGATTTTCCTGCTTTCAAAAACGATGGAAGGAGAAGATCGAAATTTTCCAGTTTTCGCGTTTCACAGTTCGTTCTATTGCTTCATGGGATACATAATTTACGATAAAATTAATTATACAGTACTTTGTCTTAATTTCATTGGAAATAGCATGTAATGCTTAGTTCGAATCGCCAATGACTCATAAACGTTTCGTTTGGACTTATGTTATTATATTTTAGACAATTTTATTCTATTTCAATTTTTCACAGCATCTAACACCTAAACTGTAAAACTTGAGATATTTTATATCTGAAATTACTTTTCTGTCATGATGTTATTGTAAACGAGAATCACACAGTTTTTCAAGGACTGATCGGAACCGTGTTCATTTTAGCATGTCACATGCCATGGGGGTCATCCGTCACCGACACTCAACTTGTCGGTGCTGTTATGGAGGTCACCAGTAACCGGAGTGCCAAGATTGGTAAAAATAAAATCAAAAAATTTGAACAAATGTCGATTGTTCATTATCACCATCGTTACTACAACGGCGTGACGAAATTAATGCAGTATAAAACATATAAAAATAAATTTATTTATACCTATAATAATATAGACCTATAATATTTCACCGTTACATTTATCGCATAATAAAAAATTCATTATGGCGCTACGGGTAATCCCTGTAAAGCTAGCATTCAACGTGTTGAAAGCTTCTTTCAGTTCGATCAATGATATTGGCATAAGAATGAAGCAAAGGCTCATCGTTGTTGCGTTTATCGAATCAACGAGTTTATATTTATACGTTTTCCGTGATAAATACTTTTTGTTTTTTTCCTCGTCAACCACAGAATTAAAGATTTGTCCAGCTGTTATTACACATAAGTTATGCAAGGCAGTTTATTTTACATTAGGCCTTCGTGTCTGGCCACAACAAATTTAAATATATTTATAAATTCATAATAATTTACATAAGTATAAATAGTTTTTATTTGAAAGAATTTTTTATTGATTTGCAAAGAAGAAGATTTAAACCGAAAGATGGTATCAGTAGAGACTGTCTATAATCAGATTTTATAAACTTTAGAATTCTCTACGGTCTTTAACGAGGTTATCTCATTCGTTTGAAATTCTTGACAATTAGTTAAAAATATGAAACATTTAGTAGGGGACCTGTTGCGCTCATCGCTGTGGAATCCGTAAAACTTTCGACCACAAAGTGTTTCGTTTAAATAAAATATTCTGCTCGGTACAGCACTTTACAATTCTACAAACCTTATTTTCTCTACTTCAAACATATTTTACGCGTTTTTACGTTCTGTATTCGACTTATTTTTCAGATACACAGTGTCCATGCTTAAAATTTCACACCGGTGCGATGGTACGAGAATTATTTTATACTGAATCTCGCGTTTTCTTGTTAAAAACTATGGATATTGATAAAAATAAATTTCACGCGAAACTTTAATTTTTGGAATCAAAAATCATTTTAATCGATCAATGAAATTATGAAAATTGCCAAGAGATTCCAAAATTATTAAGATTAATCTTCTCTTAAAGATCCTAAAATTATTAAAAATCGGAGATTTTTAAATCATTAAAAATTGAAGATTCTAAAGTTACTTTATTTATTTATTTACATTTCATAATCCTGCCTTCCGCAGTAAAGCGGACTTCCAGTTACACTTCTCCTTGGGATTCTAACGTTATCAAAAATGATTAAAGGCCTAAAGGCCTAAAAAGTTCTCTGTTTGCTATTTCACTGTTGTATGCTTTCTCACCCTTCGTCCCTAATCGATGAACATCGCTCTAATTCTTTTCTCTCCCTTTACTTTCAATCGCACGAGAGAAGCGTCGAAAAACCCACGACCACGAGGGATGAAAGGATGGTTTCAGGGATGGAGATTCGTGAAAGCAGGCCGCGAGGGAAGAAGTGAACCGAGATTGGTCCGATGTTTGTTCAGCACACAACCGTTTCGTATGTAGAAAGTGTTCATAGAGAGGTGGTTGCGCTCCTTTATGCGTATGCCCAATAAGACAATCTCCAAATAATATTCTGTTCTTCGAATTTACTTTTTCATGCTTACGGGCTATAATTTTCTTAAGACGCTTAAAACGATCTCTTGAACTTTCGCCTCTTCGGTGAAAACAAGCATTTTTTTATCTCCACTTTAGACTCGAACGCCAACTTCTTGACGTATTAAAGGATTTTAGAAGTTTTTTACAATTTTATAGTACGTTCTTGTTGAATTTTTGCTGGATGAAAAAACGCTTATCCGATACTTTTAGTATTTGCTTCGAAGCTGTTTAACGGTATTATCCTTTTAATAAAATTTAATTATAACGCGCTTTTACGAAATGATACCGTACACAGTGACTGTTAACAATTTCTGATCAGAGAGTAATTCTATTTTGACATGCCTTTTACTTTAATAAAATCCTTCGTGTAAAATGTTCCGCGATATTGTATAATATAATCTTATAAAAAAAAAAAATATATATATTAATGCTAATCGATGAAACTATTAAAAAGATCGTACAGTTTTTTGAGAATGTTAATGGCCTTCTTGATAAGAAGATATCGCTTCTCCTATCTTGGTATGCGTTAAGGGTCGATGGTATAATTTACTTACAATTTTGAAGATCAAAGTTACGATATTCATAACAAGTTTACCAAAGTTTTAACTAACGCCGCTTGATTTTATGTGATTATACTTGCAAAGTTCTGTATCGCTTATTATAGAGTTTTGTTTTTATCAAAAGAAAAGAAAAATACCTCTCATAGGGGTAGTTTGCATATTTTGGTGGAGACTCGTGAGTATAAGTGTCGTTGTCGTTGAGGGGAATGCACTTGGTTGAAGTATGCTAATGGGAACTTTCAAGTAGCCATCTTCATAACTTTTCCTATCTCTTGCGAACAGCTTCACAATCTGTATAACATCGCGATTCTCGATTTTCTAGAAGAAACACCAAATACCTTCGAACCGTTTAAACACAGAGTGCAACTGGCAAACTTTCATTACAAGATCAAGTTTAATTCCACTTGCCTCGATGAACGCAGGCCATCGTTAATTAAAATCCTCCCACCAATTTGTATAAATATATGAATATAATACGAAACCCTTTTAATGAACTAAAAATAACACGAGATTTTTAGCAAATTTAAAAAAATAAAAGAATTAAGATTAAATTTAGACGTAGTCGAACCTTATTTCGTTAAGTAATTTCCGTGAGAAGTACAGGAAACATAACTGAACATAATGTGGCAGATCCATCATAATAGATTTCGTGATTTTAATGTTACGTGTTCAAAAACAGAGAGCAACAGTATTAAACAGTATTAAAAGGGCAATAGTACTAGGATAATTAATATTCCTGAAATGTGTAAGTGGAGTTATACTTTCATGCTATTAAAACTGGAATTGTATGAGCGTTTTTATCATCTTCTTGAATAACTGCACTTACACGTCTATTTTACTAAGGTCTTCAGTTGTGGTTTATTAAATTGCTTACCATGTTCATTAATTAAACTGTTAAACTGTTCATTAATTTGTATAGTTACAATATCGTACATGTTCAATATGAAATTTAATTACTGTAATTTATGGATTGGTTTTACATTACATTATTGTAACAATATACGCTTCATTATAACAATTTACGTTCCATATTGTAACAATATAGCTGCATAATTTGTGCAAATCAATGCAAACATTTGAGCAAAATATAATCCTTCGAAATATATCTCGCAATGTCTTGACGCTTCGTAAAAATGTAAGTTAAATTTTTCAATTAAACATTCTGCTCGTTTCAAACTTCCTTATATGTTATTCAAACCCAATACGAAAGTGTTTTCGTGTTAATAATTCGTATTTCATCGAAACGCGTAAATGTGGATCGCGATTCTAATCGATACCTATTCGATCTTGAATTAATTAAAAAAATTAGCAAAAGCTCGTTACGAGGAGTGCGCGCTTTCAAGGGAACTTTTTGCACGGCCGGGAATAGCGTCGCACCGCGGAGGCAGCCGATTCTTTCATCCCGGAAGCGCATTGGAACTTGGAGATTTTATTACGAGCGTACAGTGATCCTGTTTAATTGCATCCGCTACAAGGCGACCCTCGAAAAGCAAGTGTACCGGAGGCTGGATTTATCGCGACCGGTATTCACTGTAAACAGCCAACGGCTTTCCTCTTAATTCTGCTGCTGGCTTCCGATTCTTTACCTTCGCTCTGTTGGCCGCGGTTTTTCTTTCGTTTTCGCGTCACCGCGAAACGAAGAAAACGTGCTTCTATCGTCGAGTAGGTTTTACTAATAGTCGATGCTCTGTTCTTCCTTATTTATTTATTTCTTTATCGTTTTCATGATTTTTATGGTCCGGGATTAGGTAGCTACGGCGATTAATAAAATACGTAACAAAGAGCAAAGCGTAGAATGCAATAAGGCAAGTTAGAAACTCAAACAACGGTATCTATACTACGATACAGTGTATGGTAGAATTAAGCACGTAGCTTACGATATCATAATTGCTGATACAGATTAATATCTTTGAGAAGATAAAGAAGATCTTCGATGCTTCTGATTTAGACACGCTGCATCTCGTTTGGCAGAGCGAATTTATTTCTTAATTTAATTTACTTTTCATGCATTAACGTTGCTACGATTAAGAAGATTATCATCTACAAATAGGATAAAGTTATGAGAGTGTGTCAGTTTAGCATGTCGAATTTTAAGTCTCATGAGAATGGCTTGCTTTCTCCGATCGGAAAGAAATACTGGACTTTTATCGATGTACGTACGGATGTTATGTATGTTGAATGGAGGTGATCCTTTATTTTTTCCACCTATGGAACGGACGTTTGTACTCTCTGGAGTTTTGTTTCTCGTTCTACGTTTCTAATCGAATGGAAACCGAGAGTAAAGATCTAAAACACATTTAGCGCACGTCCAGATACAGGAGTTTTTAAGCTTCGCTGTGCCACGAGTTTCGAGCACCTAATGTGCTTCTTGTGTTTAACATTAAATCGCCTTTTGATCGCAGTATCTGCAATAATTTACAAACACCGTAGAGCCATATTTTACTTTTAACTCAAGTTTGACCAAAATGTGTGACCATTCAATTTTTGACTAGTATGCAACTTTTTATGCACTTATGGGAGACTTAAACGCGAAACATAAGCAAAAATATATGAATAAATTCGAACTATAGTACTCGTTATAATATCTATCGAAAAAATGATTATCCATCGAGGTCCCATTCCTTTCAGCTATATTGGGTAAAATAAGAATTTGCATAAAAATCCGTAATCTATCTTTGATGGAAACTAAGTTGAAAAGGTAAACCGAATATTTTACGTTTTGGGTCTGCGTTGACAACATTTTTGTTTTGTGTGATTTTGTGACATTTATATTTCCGAGATATAAAATGTGAAATTAATATAAAACTTATCACGTGATATTTAGACTTCTATTACTATTAATGATACGAGAATTTATGACTCCCCATTTTTCTCTTCTACAGTTTCTCTTTCTACAGATTCTCTTTCTACAGTTGGAAGTCAATCTGCTGAAATAGGAAACGTCATATAATGCTGTATATCATTCAGAAAGTAAAAACCACATCGATTAATAACGTCACCATCAAGGTGTTAGCTAATCCGTGGCCAGGGTCAACGTAATAAGGCACACCTGAGATTGATGACAGCCGTTGATGTATCACTACTCTATCATTATGTATTTCTGTAAGAATTCTATTGTGTATTCCATTGTGTCTCGATTAAACCATTCAACAGATTTATCTTAATTTAGTCTATTAATAATTTCGACGTCTCTTTTTCTATCTTGATGAAAGATACATTGGCACATTTACGCGTCTTGAAGTGGCGTTTCCGGTTTATGCTGAATTTTATATATAAATCTTTCCTCTGTATTTTCGAGCTGACATTTTTCGGCATCTACACTCCCATACAAAAGTCTTCGTAATAGAAAGGCTATTTATACTCGAGTAAAATCTTATAAAGTTTCAGCGTAGAGTTAACGTATTTCGTAACAAAACGATTAACATAACTGTTTTATCCTTGCGTAATAAAACAAGAAGTAACTACGATATAGAAATAAAACTGACCAATTCTATCGAGGTTAATTAATCGTTCCGCTTCTGCGAAATGAACCCTATCTACGTATTTTGATACGTAAAATTAAGAACTTTTCAAACATCGAAATCGATCAGTTCAGCTTGTCAGATTGACTCCTACATGCTTTATTTAAACAAAGAATGTCAATGTTTTCAAGACACGCGGATTATTTGGAAATGATTGTACATTTGTCATTTTCCCAGTGTCTGCTGGTATTTCTATTCTTTCATCGAAGAGTAGAAGCTATCGTAACGATTTGTTATATTCGTTACATTAGCATGATCGATCGTGCGGAGCAAATGATCCACGTTTCGTGTACATACGCCCTCGTTACGCCGTGTTTTTCCCTAGTGATCGAGTGGATTTCATCATCGGTAAAATGCACTATATCAGACGTCGCTGACATTAATATTCAAGGTATTTAACGTTTAAAGACGCGGGCGTGTCGAGTAGTGCCTCTCGGTAACAGGCAATTCGATTGGCAAGCAACGAGGGAAAAAGCTGTTACACAATAAAATAATAGCCATTATGACTAATCGCGCGAGTGGAACTCGCGAGTATCGCGACCCTGACTAATTGTAAGCGAGTACGCGAATTGCGGTTGAATGGAACGTGCTGTCGCGTCCCGGAAACTCGAAAAAGTCAAAGGGAAACGCAATTTCGCGATAATGAATGTGGAGTGTATTAATGTACATGGTGTCTCATTTTGATCTTTCCACGCAAACATATATCTTAAACTATACGTAATTCGAGAAAGAGCGTATAATAACATTGTACGGTTTCAATTGGCCCATCTTACGACGTTCAGTTGGATTTGTCTAAGTGGAAGCGTTTACGAGATTCTAAGATTACCGTTGTTTCTTCCAATTGAATTATACGTTTTATCTTTCATACACCATCCGATGCACTTTTTAATTCTCCACGGAAAAGTATTAAGGTAGTTGTATCTGAAAATTCTTAGCTTAAAAGATATCTCATTGTTAATTTCATTAAAATTGAGCGTGTGGAGGACAAGAAACATATAAACGTAAGTGCGCTGTGTTATCTTTCCTTGTCTTTCATGCGATAAGTTTTACAAGGTTGAAGCTGGAATACCTTTTGAACTAATCATTTTTCCATTGAAGTACTCTAATACTGGTTTGTAGGGAATTAAAAAATCCATCGAATAGCGTATGAAAAAAATGTATGTAGAAATCCATTTGAATAAACGAAGGTCACCTTGAGATCTCCAAGCTATGTATTTTTCGAAGAAACACTTCTTTCGAATAATATACGGTTTAAGAGATACTTGCCTGGCTCGATCAAGACGAGACACCTTGTATATACAGGCTGTTGCAAAAACATGATAGATGCAAGGATTTTGTTAAAGGGAATAAGAAATAATTTCGAAATACACTTAGCATTGTAATTATTAATATATTTATTTAGTATAACATTGTATTTATTATATCATACTAGTTAATTAGGTCCGAGTGTATTGATTTTGGTATTTAGTAAAATTTTATATTAGGAAAATGAAATATAGAAACTCATTTAATTCTAAGAAATGGTTCTTTATTATTCATATTGCTCGATCATTTTTCAGCATGGGAAAACCATGATTATTCAGAAGCAAATCTGAATTTACTTGAAGTAGTTCTTATATTAATAATTTAAACTGTATTTTTCCTTATTCCCATGAGTATGCCATTCCGTTCTCCGATGTAGTGTTGCCAGAATTTCGTACAGGCGTAGAATTATAAGATCGACCAGTACTGATTCCAAAATCAATGCTTTCAACGTAAAATCTAATTTTGTATTTCTATGTAGGGTGACTTAATTTACTAGTCTATAAACGATAATTCAGTTAACGCATTAACAGTCGTCGATGTAATGTAATGTTTCGTAATTAAAGTACTTACTACTAGGTAAGACAATTATCAATGGCTCTGAGGGATTTCCTGGATTTATTTGAATTAATTCTAGGAAACGATTAAGGTTTAATATTCGTAGGATATCGTTCTGCAAAATTATTAAACGCGAGTATATTACATTGCAACGCGCTGTAGTTAAAGATCTATAATGTTTAAGAGGAAAAAAAAAAAAAAAAAAATAAAAAATATCGAGAGATTTTTGAAATCGATGTTCTTAATTTAAAATGTAATTTTGTCTCTTCTTATACTGACATTTAATGAGCTTAATTTACCTTGACAATACGCTAGCTTTTATAGGAGCTTTTTAAAGCTATATTAAAGGAAAGAATCAACAAGTTTAACAATCATAATATTTAATACCATTCGCGTCACAACGTTTAAATTTATCAATACACATTATAAAAGTCCAAATAGTTGCATAAAGCCGCGTAAAAATCCTAAAGTATACGATTTGAAATAAAACCGGCGAACTTCTGAAAAAACTTCGGACCTCGACGATACGCTATCTTTCACGGAAGCTTTCAAAGTTATCGCGAAGGCAAAAACCAACAATTTTAGCAATTACGCCATTTAGTATAGTTCGCGTCACGCCATTTAGATTTATCAATATACATTATGAACGTGCAAATAGTTGCACAATACAGTGTTTAACAATACTAAATCGCACAACTTGAACCTCTTAACGAACCATCGAACTCCTGAGAAATTCCTCTTGACAATAGGCTATCTTTTACAATTCTTTGCCAGTTATCTCAAAGACAAGAATCAACAATTTTAACAATTACAGAAGTGTCATCCGCGTCACGCCATTTAAAACAATCTAACGCTTGCGCGTGACAAGCGCGAAACTGGTGTCGCCAGCTCGATTTCCGGCAGACGACACGACGACCAACTCACTTGACGCCGTTCATCTAACGGCGTTTAAGCTTACTTTAAAATCGATCGATCGCCTGTCGAACAATTGATTTATGGTGTTCGCGCCTTCCTATGTCAAATTCTTCGAAACATGACGTAAACGTCGTGCAACATAGGGCGGAATGATGTCAATTGAAGAGAATTGCGCGAATTGAACGTTGTATTCTCAGTTTCATCCAGCACTTTCGCGATGGAACACCGGTTTACGAAACCGTGGCATACAGTTTCGAATTTTCGTGGAAATTCCACGCCCGCGAATAAAATCACACGGATAATCAAGGAGTATTGTGTCCAAGTGGTCGATGTTGTTACGACGAACCTATCCACGGAATTTGTCGTTTTATATCCGTCGCGGATACAATCCGCGAATATGGCCGTAATCCTCTCGTTTAATGAGTTTCCAGATCAATGACGACATGCGTTGTAATAAATCATTCGTTTTTTTGCACCACTATTCTTCGTCGTCTGTTATTCTACGCGTTGCTGAAGTATTGTCAACTGCGACGAACTATTGTAAAGTGCGTCGCGTTGTCGCAAACCTCGGCTCATAATTATAAGACAACCCTAAAACTTTTAATACGACGAAAGCTGCCTGGTTGAATTTAGCAAAGTTATTTTCCCCTCCTTTTTTTTTACTGCACGAATCAACCTACGCTAATGAGAGCTTAAGACAAGACGCGTACAATCTTTATCTATTCGACATTTTACAACTGTACGAATAATCTTCTCGGTGGATTAAAAGACCTCGCGTTTCTTTTTTTCAATTAAAAGAAATTGTCAAATTCGGTTGATGAACAATTTTTGTACGATCTATGTTTGAAAACGAACTGTTTAATTCGTTAACGACTCGTAATATATCGTGAATTGGTAGAATATATCGATGGTCATAACTTTTTGCGAGGATATAATTTTTACTGATTAAAAGGAAAGCTTGTTCGATTAACGTTGAAATATTCTCATTTTATTATTGTATATAAATTGTGTATAAAACTACTAATTTTTTCAAATACATTAGAACAGGAGGCTGCAACTGGTCAGAATTTGTGGTGAAAATAAAAAAAATGTGCAAACTAATTAAACTATCAATAAATACGACAATTAATTGAATAACTCGCGTATCATATTTCCTTTGATCGAACGTGGATTTTCCATTCGCTTAGATGAAGTTGAAACGAATGGCAATGCTGCTAAAACAAAATACTTGTTGCGTGTCGCTTAGATTAACGAGTTGCAAATTCGTTGAACACTGTAGCATACGGATAAGATGACTACTACATACATTCGCTGTCTCTGCTGCAAATTAATGCTACAGAGTGAAGTTTAAATTTTAAATGAGATAGGAATACAGAATAATCCCAACCTTCAAATGACATTAAAATTGACGTACATTAGGAACTGAAAGTTTTGATGTAGCGCAATCTTTAGCATAAATCGTGAAAATAACGAATTAAATATTTTTCCCTTAATATTAAATGAAAATTTGTAAAATAATCAAATAAAGTGAGAAATGGATTTCGTTTGACTACTGCCCGCGTATATTAATTATTTGAACAAATTTATAAAAGAGAGTGAGCTACAAAATTATCGTGGAGAAATATTTGTAAAATGAAATGGGTAAGCAAATGAAGAAGAAATATTTGTATAAGGGAATGCAGTTGCAGAATAAAATTTTCTCAATATTAATAAATTTTTGCAATAAAAAATCCAATTGAAGATATTCCAGGTGGTGTAGTATACTAAGCGAAGTACAAGCATATCAATTAAAATTACTTTCCAAAGATCTATCCCGACCGAAAAGTTTCACAAGTTGAAACAAGCTTCTCAGTGATTTTAAAAATCCAACGTCTTTTTAATTAAAAGGTTCTCCATTTAATATTCTTCGATCAAGAAACTTGTCAATTAAAAATCAGATGTTTCAAAATGCTGAACCATGTCAACTATCGTAACTTTTTATCAAAGGGGAGAGAAAGTAAACGAAACGCTGGGAAAATACAAGAGAAAAGAAATTACATGTCGTTTAAGAGTTTATCTCCTCTCGAGCGAATAAACTTTTCTCTCGAGAAATTCGTTCACTCGCACGATCTCTACGTCTCGAATTCTCGCGTCTCTGCTTCTCGAGTGTCCTTGGTCACGGCGCTGATTAACTCATTAAGAACCAAGTAGCAAAATAATACATAAAAATTGTGTAAACGCAACGTTACGGTGAAAACTCTCTATGATCGTAAACTTGAATCTCGTGTTTTTCATTTTTCATTTTTTTTTTTTTTAGACACAATCATTTTTTCTTCTGAATTTCTTTCTAGAAGAAGAAATGTTACGTCGTGTTAATAGATGGACAGAAATGCTGTGCAATTCTAAGTTTCCGTGATAATTTTCATAGTTGAAAATGGTAATTATCATCGTCTGGGCTTTCTTTGATGAGCATGTATGAAATTTTAGCCCGATGCAGGGTTAAGCTCGTGTCTCGACCGCATTATGCAACCCAGTTTCGAAGTTCAGGAGGGACGTCGGTTAAACAATGGTGTAACCCGACCTATGTGGTGATTGCAATTAATCTTCTCAATTTATTTTTGTTGTGCCGTCCCACGGGCTTCCTTGCTTTTCAAAATGTATCGATTTACCTGGAAATCGTGTCCGTGGCGAACAATCCAAATTTGATTTCAAGTTTCATTCGCTAGAACAATAGACCTGATCCGTCGTGGATTTTTGTTTCGTTTCTGTTTTGTACTTAAATTCAGGTAATTCTTTCACGCGAGACCATCTTCAGCGAAATATGTATTCTTGGAATTGTAGACAATTTTACTAATATTATATTTGTTAGAAATATTTTTGAATATACGTAAATATTATTAGAAAATTATCGAAGGATTAATCCTATGTGTGCTATATCTCTATTATAACAATGTATTTTGTAGTGTTTTATTTGAATTACATAGGACTGAAGATATCTCTTCACTGTTCCTTTAGGTTTTCAAGTTAAGAAACGTTGAAAAACTCTCTATGAAAAATTAATAATTGAAATATTGTATCATAAGATTGCATGTTAAATTTGGTTTATTTCAGTACCAAGTAACGATTTGTTAGATTAAATTCGTGTGGACCGATCGAAGTTAAGAACATAATGAGAGTATAGATTTTTTTTATTGAGAGATCAAATTAAAGATTTTGTCACTATTGTTTCGAAAATTCTTCATCATTTGTGAAACACGTTCTCTCAGAATTTAAAGTCGATCGGTTTTCTAGTGAGAAACAAACAAATTGTTTGGTAAATTTATTACCACTTATGAAAATCACAAGTTTTAAGTCGACAAGGTTTCGTGGCATGAAATATACGACAAAATTACGTGTTATTTATCGATAAGATTATTTCTCCACTGCCTCGGATTAACTCGAATTCACGCAGCTAAATGCAACAGATTTTTCTCCGGTACACATCTTAATTGCACGTTCGTCGCGATTAATCACAGTTTGATACAATGGAATGAAAGATGCATTAATTATTTCTGCGAAACGCGCTTCCACTAAGCTAACGACTTACAGTTCTCTTATATTTACCCCGCTAAAACAAAGAAATGAAAAACCACCCTCTCAACACTAAGATTGTTAAAATCTGTTAAAATGACACAGACCGATTTTTCGTTTGTACATTACAATTGGCAAAATTGTTACGGTTTTCGTTATATCGCTTTAATCATAATTATTTACGCTATTGATCAAACATTTGTAATAAAATTCAAGAATTTAAGAGAAAGTCAGTTCAGGACTTTGTGTTCTGTTAGAAAACTTTTACATCAGAATTCTATCGAACTGAAGAAAATTACCACTGACAAATTTATCGTTTCAAAACAAATATTACTAGGAGTAATTCGATGTAGCTATAGCTTAACATGTTTTTAAAATATATTCATATATTTTTACACATATTAAATCTTCATAATTCGAATACTAAAATCCTACAAGTAAATGTGATAACATTGACAATCTTTACATAAAATATCTAAGACAAACTTTTAACGACTCGAGGATAAAGAAAACCGATAGTGTTGAGAGAAAGACACCATATCATTTTCACTTTTTTAGAAATTCTCAATGAGAAATAGTTTGGACAAACTGTAAATCCAGAAGACTCGCTGCGCGCGTAAATGATGTAGAGACATCAGAGAGAAAGGAACCGAAATCGACGCGTAGGAACGTCGATTTTTAGAAATATTTCATCCAATGTACCGATGAAGCAATGTACTCACGACAGGAATTCGAACGAAATCCTTTCTGGTCCTAGCCGCTACCGAAGAATAGTGGCCGTGCAGAGGATTGCCACTTCACTCATCGCCGACTAACCTTGCACTAAAGCTCTGTCACCTCGCTCTGGCAACGATAACAAAACTTGCGGACGTAATTCAGCATTTTAGAGGCCCTGCATTCGATCAGGGTACGTGGAGAGCGTGCCAGCGTGCAATTCTTCGCCACTTAGAGTGGGTCATTAACGATGCCCTCCACGATCTTTCGAAGCTCGCGTAATTCTCGTACACGCGCTTCTTATCCTCTTTATTCTTTTTCGTTACGTTCACCTTCTTTGCTTCTTTTCTTTTTTCGATCGAAAAATGCAAGATAAAGTTATGATCTTTGTTATTCGCTGACTCGTGTCGATTATTAGACCGTGTGGATTTTTAAACGTTCGCGGACAGTTGAAAAGGCTTTCGATGAGAACATTCAACGAATGTCGAAAGTATTGTGATTTTTAAAACGCACGATCCTCCACGAGGAGATCTAATTTTCTATAGTAAACTTGTTCCATATTGTCGTTGCTACTATCTACCATATACTTATTACGCGTGGTTGATAGATGGTTATGCAACGTACATTCTATGCATTTTTGAGAAACTAGAGAAGCTTTGAATAAAAATCACTACTGCATCATAAAAATATTCTATTTTTCGATAGATGCTATATAAAAAGTGTACATAAAAAGATGTCGTTCTTCATAGCGATCTTTTGCATAATTTATTCTTGTTAATCTTTAATTTCTAACATTTCTTTAATTAATACTCTCCTAATACCTACCCAATGTAAAAATATTAATTTCCATTGAGATATTAATGTGCATAGATAGAACATTAGTGTGGAGTTTTATCCATCTATAGGAAATTTAGAAACGAGAAAATTCGTAAGACGCTCCTAATATACAAAAATGTATTCTTTATAATGTTCCAGAATATTTGGTAAATAAACAAATTTCTGCTTACAATCTATTTCGTTGATCATTCATTAAAGTATAAACTTTGCCTTTTGACATATTTTTTCTTTCTTTTCTCTCATCGAAATAATGTCTTTGATACACGAAGGTGTAAATTTACATAAATATCCTCGATCAAATTTGATTCTCACGCGAATAGTATAACGATGTGTTGTCACGATAAGCATTTTTGTATTCGAGTAAAGTCTGATCGAAAAAGAGGATTGAAGAGGGTTATACGATGGAAGAGAGGCTTGCAGAGAAGCTGGGAAACAGTTTACAAGTCGGGCTAGGAAATGGAAGATTGAGTAGTTTAGTTGTATGTTGGAAAAGAGGTTATATGAGCGGGCCTGGAAAATAGAATCGAAAAATTATGCGTTTAGGCTTATCGAAAAGAACTTTTTTTAAGAGTGTTCGTAATATATTCATCGTATATGTTTTAAGGAATTTATTTGATACATCTGAGATTTATGTAGCTTTTGCTTGTGTAATTCTGCTCATTTCTTATAGATGCCTTTTCTTTGTCGCAATATAATGTTATTCTTAACGTGCAATGACATGTCCAATGGTGTTGCCTATCCTCGCATAATACGTATCGGTAATTCTGTCATAATACTTCATCTATGCACATATGCAGTCGACTACGTCAGCGATATGTGTAATACGTTTGTATCAGGTTTGAGATTAAACAATACTGCTATTGAGTTGGAAATTCATCCGGTTGCTCACATCGTACAGTGTGTAGTGTAATAATGGATATTAAACAATAAATATTTGCTACGATATGTGTAACTAATTGCTTCAGTTCACAGTCAGAATTAGCTCAAACACGCGCTATATCCATAAAAATGTTCATAAGTTACACAGACGGTTGTCTGTCATCTCGGAAGATGCAGTCATTGAAATCAGCGTTTGAATGTCATAATATTTTCTGGATGATATAATTTTCATCGGTAAAATTAGAACATATGAATTATCACAAACCAGGAATTAAGCCAAGTTTACGCAACGTGTTTATGTTATAGTTTACATAAGAAATTCCAAATTATTTACGTAATACGTCATATTAATACGTCAAAAAAAATCATTTACTAAAATCCATGTCTCATCGAAATATGAAAAATACGAAAAAGAAAGCAGGAAACTATGGAGAACGATAGAATTCGATCGAGGAATCGGTCTCGTTCGGATAAAGAGGCTCTAGAACGCACGCAGGCCTAGTGGCCCCGATACTGGAAGAGGCGTCCATTGTGCGAAACCCACGAAGATGGAGATAACGTAATGAAAATAACTGGCTTGCTCTGACCAATTAACCAACCCAACTACGACATAATATTTAACGTACACTCGCCGCCTTCCCCTGTTCACGTGGTCACGTTTACGCGATGGATATAGCGTTACATGAAAACGCGTTGCGAGGGAATCTCGCGTGATGATGAATTCGCTCACGCGGATCATCCCAACGTGAGTTACAAGTATCTTCGCGCGATTGACGGATCAAATATTCATGGCAATTCGATTGGAATTATATTCGTGGGCCATAAAAATATTCACCTTCGCGATTTTATCGATCTATTCAAGACAGATTGGAAATCGATGTGTCGGAGATGAAAGAACACCTGTCGGAGATGAAAGAACACCGGAGCCTTTGAAACTTTGGATAACCCCGCAACATTGTAACCTAGAGTCTACTAAAACAGTAATTGAACAATTGTAGTTATTCAATTCGATTGTAATTGTTCGAGATTGGTAATAGTGAGCCCTGGCTCGAGGCGACAGTTCGTCGCACAACGTAGCCGCGGCCAACGGGATGACAAAAGGACGTACTCACAAAGTCTAAGTCTGGTTAAAACGTGAAATAACCACTGATCGCGGAGGTGTTCTTTAGTCGACGAGATCGCGAGCGAGAATGACTTTCCCGTCCCGATGATGCCACAGAGGAAAACTATATTGGGGCGTGTCTAAGGACACGAGATCATCGGATTCGTCGAGAAAAGCGTTCGTTCAGAAAGTAAGGGAAATTGTCGTTGCCGCTAATTGGCCAATCTTTATACCGGTGGTTAGAAAGAGATGCCGGCCGCCCTCGAAGGGAAGTTGCTGGTGGGGGACGCCACTCGTTTAAAAATAGGTCGCCCTTATTTTCCCGTAGTGGGGACAAAGACTGTTTGTCTGTTTGATGGACTTTAGTTGACTAAATTTAGTTAACTAAACCTTAAGATTTATAACGGGCCCTCGGGCTAGCCGAACATGTACTGCGGAGACGCATCGACATCTGGCAATCATCTTACTCGAAGAATAGGGTCTGCGCGTGGCGAGCCACGGGACAGAAACCGTTCGAATGTTTGCTGCCACGTGTCGCCACGAATATTTCTTTTAACCTATAGGATTTTAAGCTTTTGAGCTATAGGATTATTCCATACCTTTGTTAAACAAAGCGTTGGTCGCGGCTACGTTGGGCAACGGACTGTCGCCTCGAGCTCTCTATCACCAATCTCGAACAATTACAATCGGATTGAATAACTACAATTGTTTAATTACTGTTTTAGTAAACTCTAGGTTACAATGTTGCGGGGTTATAAAAAGTTCCAAAGGCTCCGGTGTTTTTTCATCTCCGATAGATGAAATATTTTTATTCTCTGATTTATATAATTTTGGAAATGTAAGAATTTCGTCGAGTGAACGAAGAATATTCGTAACGGAGTACCACGTCTTTAAATCAGGAATTTTTGATAAATAAGTAACGTAAGGTTTTCTGAAGCAGATTACTGCAAAAAAAAGAAATTCATCATAAATATTTATAATATTAGATAAATATTAAAAATGCCTTTTTATGCAAATGCGAGAGGTATATTACCATGAGACTGTGTTCGCATAATAACGATGATAATGGTCGCAAAAACTGTTTTTTGCCTAACGGTATTTTAACATAGACATCGTGTTTTTTGATGGTAACAAAAAAAAAAAATTAAATTTTATAGATTATGTATAATCAATTAATTCAGTGATCAGAATTGTAAAGAAACTTTTTAATAGAACAAATGCGAACTCGAAAGGGCAAATACGTGGAATTGTAACGATGTGTTAAGTTGTAGGAAGATTTAAGATTAAGCTGTTACTGTTAATTCGTGTTTCCGCCTGTTTGCACGCGTCTGACCATAGATAGGCATGCTCTACTGCGGCTGCCAGGCATCCGCTGCACATGAACAATCGTATTTGAATATAACATCTGTTTGATTTGTTTTTACCAACTTTGTGTACCACTAATTACCAGTGGCGAAATTCAGAAATTATTCCTATTTCCTCGAAACAAAAAACATAGAATCTCGTCTTTTTAGATATATGATTTTACTTGGATATGTTTTACAGTTCGAACACCTAACCAATTTTCTGTACATTTAGTATTTATAATAATAGACTTTAGACTAGCTTCACGTACAAATATACAGGGTGGTTGGTAACTGGTGGTACAAGAGGAAAGGGGGTGATTCTACGCGAAAAAAGAAGTCGAAAATATAGAATAGAAAATCGATTTTGAATCTTTGCTCGGTCTCGTTATAACGGATCTCACTGTAGATCGTTGTCTCGATGGAAAAATTAAGAAAAAAATTTTTATTCTATATTTTCGACTTCTTTCACCCCCTTTCCGCTTGTACCACCAGTTACCATCCACATCCATTCCATATACATCCTGTCCATAAAATTATGAAATTATGAAATTCCAAATTATTGGAATAATTTCCAATTATGTTCAAAATTTTTGCGCTTTCGTCAATCAAATTAACAGTCATTGTAAAAGTTTAATAGCGAAAACAATCAGCCCAAGAAGAACAATTTGCGTCAGTCTAAAATTACCATCACGCACCAAGGAACGTACCTGACGTCAACAAATCTGAAGTCCCTCCCATATTAACGTTACTAATCCAACCACGGGAGTTCTGCGTTCAAAATACCAATCGTTCGTTTATTTGCATGAGAAAAGATTTGTCGGTGGCTGGGGAGGAAACGATCCGAGGCGCGGATAGGTGAACGTCGGAAGAGAAGGGGAAACCTTCCGAGTCGTGAAACAATTTTCGTTTCGAACAGCTGGTGGGGAGGGTTGCATAAATACCGCGAGGTTGCGCATCGTGCTCGACATAGTTCGAAAGCCCAGGGTGGTGAGCAAGTGGAGCCGAAGGAACACGATCCATTTCGCTTACTCTCGCTTCAGTACGAGTCTCACTTCCGTACGCTCTCTACGAGCATTATTCGCCTAAGCTACTCGAAAGGGTGGTAGTTTTTCTGCTTGAGGACATAATAGGTGAGTTTAAATCCACTATTTATTCTATGAAATCATCGTGACGCTAAATGTATTCGAATTCGAATTTATTTCTGTGTGTAATTTCTTTTCTTCATTTCGCGTGGTTTCTTATTTGGTCGAGAAGGTGAGGAATTTTAATGCGAGGATAGTGTTGATAAATTTCCATTGTCCATCCTTTATTGAATTTATACGCAAGACCATCGACGTTGAGTTTCGCTCGATCATTGTCTATCGAATAATTATAAAATTTATTCTGATTTCTGTGCGTCTTCGGTTCTTTCCTTAGCTTTGTCCGATTCTTTTTTATTTGATCTGATTGATTATAGTAATCTTTATACGAAGAGACTGCTGGTCAGTTCGAATCAATTATTTTCTGTGCAGTAATCGTAGCAAAATGAATATATTCTAATTTATACGTGCCCTTTGTACCACTTTGTGCCCGCTCTTTTTCCCCTACATTCTACTGTTTCGAGGCATGAATGAATCCTCAGAACTTGTTGCTCTGGCAGTGAATGAAGAGTGAAGTTTAGGATTGGAAAGTGAAATAAAAGTTTCAATTCCTCGCTTGTGTTTCACTTGTGGAAAGAATTTTCATCAGAAGTTTGACATTTTTGATGGACGCAAGTATTTGTGCTTGCATTTAGATTTTAGAAAGAATTTTGAGTTGTATATGTCGATTACGTATATTGGTCATTTAAAAAAATCATAAACACTGTTTAAACTTCTAAGGTACAATGAGAAAAATACAATGTTCATTATTTTATCTTTCCCATGCATTACTGTACTATTACTTAGTGCTGAAAGTTGTAAATACTTCTTGTCGTAACTTATCAAAATGTTCTGCTCAGTGATATAGTCCCATTCATCTCATAATATAATAATAAAACAGTACTTGACATGAATAATAACATATTAAAAACATCACCTAGAAGAGATGAATCATTTCATAATATAAACTTTCAGGTTTATTAATCGCTTAATGTTTTGTATCCTAATACTTTTGTATATCGCTTATGCTGTAGGTTGAATATGCAAATTAATATTTTTATAGATATAATTTAAATAATACTAGATAATAGCACTAGATAATATTATATCGAGTACTATTCCTCGAATATTTTACACGTTTTTCCATATTACATAATGGAATATAATTTTTGTCTAAATTACGATGCTTCTAATTACATTTAAATATAAACGAAAGATTGCTTTCCTTCAAAGTTATTGAAATTCATAAGAGAAGCGAAAGACAAAACAGAATCGATGTATCGATTAATTCCTTAAAAATTTCTACTCGATAACTGGCTCTTAACATGTCACGAACTATACGCGTTTTAATATTCATGGTTACAAGAAAGTAAGAAGAAAGAAGCCGAAATAGGTCGACGCGTGTTAGCGGCATATTTTTTATTCATGTACCCACTTCAAAGTCGTCTATACGTACCTCACCGACCTAATACGAACAGCTCTCTTTTCGGCCTCCTCCCTTTTATTTCTTTCGCATTTTTCTTCTTCCATTTCCTCTCTCTCTCTCTCTCTCTCGTTCGTTTCTTTCCTTTAGCCTGGATATTTTTCGCGGCTCAAGCAACGATGAATTTCCGTGCCGCGAAATTGATGACACGAGGGATAATGAAAATTTATCGGATATAATAGCCGACGTTCTGATCAAAGACCAAGCCAATCCGTGCCTAAAGCAAAAATTTTTGGATACCGTCAATGAAGCTGTATTATATTTACATATAAACTATATTATATATGAGACGCAGGTGTTCTATATTAAACATAGCTAAATATAAGTAAATGCAATTAAATAGAGATAATATACCGTAATGAAATATATTTAGTTTATGAAACTTTTCCTAAATTAAATGGGAAAATTATTCGCATAGTTGGAAATTCGTATAGTATCTATAATAAAAATTTATAAAATAACAAAACAGCTCAGAGGACTTTCCAATATTTTTTATTTCGATATATATACTGCATTTACATTAATTTTCGTTTCAGATATTTTTAAAAGTTACTTATTAATATCACTTCTAGTCATTTTTTAACATTATCCGATAAAGTTACATTAACAAAATCGTGTTTTTCAATTATACCATTTACTACTCTTTATCTTCATGATTATAATTGATTATACAAGTAACGTAATGAAGCAATTGTGTATAGTTGTAGCATTGTAAAGTTATGACTCTGAGACAACAAAATCGTAAAAATTCTTAAAAAGCTTGCCTGACAGAATATCCTACCAAGTATTATTTTCAGCGAAGCAACAGGTTTTATCAAACGTATAACCTTTATAAATTTCTGACGCAAGTATTTCAAATCTATCTTCTCCAAAACGTAAATCTGTCTTCTCCAAACGTCGTAGGATAAAATTGTACATTTTAAAATGTACATTGTAAAATTATACATTTTCGATTTATTTCTTCACGTAGAAGATTTTACCTTATCCTACTTATAGTACGATTAATGAGACACACTAAATATTTGAATGCTATGAAAATCGCAAGAACCAGTTGTACTATACTTTAACCAGTTACACATACTAAACGGTATCAAGTAACTTATCGATCGGTATCGCTTTCCTTTAATATGAAAGAACGAAATAAATGTAGAACAGAATTTTTACGAACAGAGAAAGTATTAGGTTGTCCGGAAAGTGTCTTTCTTTCGCAAGCGTGTCTTTTACAACGATGCACCTTCGTACAAATGTGAAACCAAGTTTGTGAAATTTATCTCAACAGAACAAATTGGATCGTACGTAATTCGACAAAATAATCTAAAAGAAAAAAACGTTGTGCGTGTATTATTTCCTCATAAAACGAAAGAAACTTTTTGGTTCTCGAAAGATTTACGACTTGTCTATGGAAGACGAGGAATTGAAAGAACGCCGAAGAATGAGGTTCAATGGATGAACCAGCAGGAAGTTCTCGAAGCAGCCGCGAATCGCGAGTAACCCCTCGAAAAGAGATGAATCGAAACTGCAAGACTGCTACGACTTTTCCTTTCCGATATTCGTGAATTGAATCACGGTCAACTCAGCTTGAAAGAGAAGTTCGATTAAAAATCTTCTATTGTTAAAATTCCTTAGTCACTCAGGCAGATCCATGCGATTAACTCTTAATTGATATTCTTGGTACAGCAATAGTTACTCAATTTTAGAGTTTCAATAATATACGTTGATTTGTATTTCGTACTTTACGTATTAAGTATCATTGATATTATTTATGGCGTAACACTAAATAATAATTTAAATTTCAATATTGAAATTCTGTAATCATATATTGAAATATTGAAATTATATACTGAAAGTATTTCATTCTGTTAGCTTAATTTACTCAGGAGCCACGCTGATCACCTTCATAAATTCAAGTACAGAGAAAAATAACAGAAAATAATTACAAACGCTTTTGAAAATTTACCTTGGAGCCTGTGACTTCTTACAATTCCTTGCGATAGATAATTGTGAATTTGGAAAAATAGATCGTTCGTTTTTTAGCATGCTGAATATTAATTATATACTTAAATAATTAAATCGAGGAATTTTATATTAATTTTATATTTTTCACAAGGCTGATCAGTTTCTCGTGTGAAAATCTCAATGAAAAGAATTCATATGCTATTGCTAAATTAATCCTCGTCTTAAATCCGCGTTACTGATCTAATTTATACAAAATAAGGTTACACACTTGCAACAATAAAGAAGCTATAGAGCGGCGAAGATATCCTCAAAGAAGGAGAGAGGAATCAATAATACGAGCCATTATTCGCCACTTACCTAATCTTAAATCTAACTGCAATTGTCCTTTGTTAATTTTATAATTTCCATTACGCGAATCGAGTTGAGTGTAAAAATTCTGTTTTTATTCCCCATATTTACGACTAAACGAATCCTTACAAAACGGAAAAGCGTTACAATATAATACAGAGATTGGAACACAATTCAATTTCGTGGACAGCATGTGTTCGTGATCAATCGACGCGTCAGATAATTTATTATTGAATAAACTGGCCGGTGGCGTCTGCGTTTCATGATTGGCAAGTCGATAACGATACAACCGATAGGTAACCGAAATAAATGTTCTACATCTGCGAAGTAAACGTTGTTCTACTAAGCTTTCGACGAGTGAATATTTTTCTTCTTTCTTTTCATCGATAAATCGCGTATCTCTTAGTAACATTCAACTAAATTTTACAAATTTCACCATGGACAGAGTAATCCTATAGCCAAAAGATAGAAAAAAAGAAAAAAAGAAAAAAATGGAATAGCGAAAGGACCAAGTCAATTTCCCTCTTTCATCCAGTTTCAGAGCGAAAAATGATATATATGATATTTTCATGCTTCAATTTACGATCAAAGGATATTTAGAGTCGCAACTTTTTATCGAATCGAAACTCCCAAGCTACATGTTTCACGCAGAGGAAATGGGAGAAAGAGTTACATAAACGCTGATAAGTGAGAAGTTAAATTGATCGATTCCATTTTTAAACAAGTTTTTTCGTTCTAAGATCCGATCGACTAAATCGCTACACTCACTGCTGATATTTATTTAAATTTATGTTTTTATAGAGCGCGACGAAGGAGAAGAACCTAGACAGAAAATTATTTTACTTATTGGACTATTAATAGCTGCTAGACTTTGCATATTTGTACACTTTCGCGCGTATTTTTACATCTTTCAATTTCCCGTAAAACCTTATTCACATTGAACTCTTCAGAAACCAAACGATTAATCTCAATAGAGTCAACTTTCTTTACAAACAAGGTATTTCTATATTGCAACTATTTTGAAACATATACACGTATGAAATATAAACATATTTTTCATCCTAATTCCGGACACTCTTTTCACATGGATTTCGCCAAAATCATGCAGCCTTGCGATTAAAAGAAATTTTCTCGAGAAGTGTCGCGATTAGGCAACTTATTGGTATTAACAGATTATTAACAAGAAGACAAAACAAACTCCGTTACACAAATCGGATGATCGAGTTTTCGAAGGAGAAAGAGAAAGAGACAGGGGGAGAGAGAGAGAGAGAAACAAGATTTATAGAAGGGAGGATGAGGGAACTTTGAGCTCTATGCTTCGACCTGTCCAGCCGCCAACCGAATTAGTGTGCCATCCAGCATTGATTTTGTGTCCATAGCGTGCAACCATGTCGTATTTATTGTTTACCAGGTTTCCTGTGTCCTATGAATTTCAGCTTTTCCGCAAGATGCCGCAAGATGCATGATGTGAAATCGCGCGAAAAAGTAAGAATGAAGGCGTTTCCATTGGATCGCGATTGCATTTTATCGTATTAATTAACTCGACATTACAGCGTAGTCCTAGAAAATCGTATTAATCGAGGTAATCCGATGCAATTGATTCACGGCCAGCGTACTGTCGCGCATCACGCGAGTCGTTGTCTCAATTATTGAATTGCTCGTTGCGAAGTATTGTAGCGGAACCTCGGAAACGAAATTAACGATGTAATTGGGGACGGGATGCATTGTAACGGTAGAAAATATTTTAGTTATAACAGCTAATTCGAAGGTTGGAAAATATCGATCGAACTGTTTGCTGGTGTTCGCCCAAGGATTCGAACATGTAGGGGTATAGTGGTTGAACAATTAGATCTGGTCATATCTGTTCATTTTTGTGTCGTTATTGCATAATTCATTGTATTCTTTGGTTTGCTACATACACGTATTCCGTTTGATAAATTATATTTCTAATTTTCGTTAGTAATATTAATACTTTGCATTCGAAGGTTTCATTTGTTCATATTACCAGATACTCCAAGTAATTTCAGTAGAAAGAACGTGTTTTTGTATAATTGGTTAAATATATGCGTAGAATGAAAAGTGCATCACTCATCAGCTACTCATTCACTCACTATCATCGCGCAGTGCGATACGATTTTGCTTGGTAGTGTAATATATCTTCGGCCAATACGTCGGTTTATCTTTCTGATTGTATCTTAGCTGTTCGTTGCAAGAATACGTGAGATAATTATGATTTGACAGGTTAAGGACAAATTTTTAATAATAAATTAAAAATCAATAAAAAATTTAAAATCAATAAAATTTATTAAATTTTTAATTTATTAATTATTTAATTTATTTGATATTATTAGCGGAGCCCTCGATTGCGAAGGGTTATAGTAGCGTCAAATAAAATTGAAATTGGTAATAGATCATTTTCTGATATTATATTTCAATGGATCTTCGTGGAAATTGGAATAATGTCTGATTCTATTATTTATCTTAGAAAACTTGAAAAACTAATTAATTATTCGTATCGAGTTAGTAATATTTGTTTGTTTGTAAAATGTACTTGTCAAGATAGTATTATATAAAAATGCTGAATCTCGACAGGTTAATTTCTTATGTGAGTTTTCACGAAGCTTGAAAAAATAGAATTTGTGATTAGCGTCATTTGCAACAGAAATTTACTTTCCCCGAAACCCATGTAAGTCACAAATATTCCTAGTAGCAATACGTGTGAACTACATTCTCTTCTCTATGTGCGTACATATGTACTCTCAAAATTTCGTTAAAATCGTTCTTACGTTATTTTAAAATCCATTCTAAAATCGATTCTATGGTGACAACCAACGGTGTAACTTTATAATTCGACGAAATTTTCCAATGCATTTTAAACAGACAAATTTTTACAATCCCAATATAGAGAAGGTATAAAAATAAAATAGTTATTTTTCTTGCTCGGTTCTAGATGAGAACAATAAAAGTTTAAGGAAAAACCTCCTATTTTTTGTTTTATATATTGACTTTTTGTTGCAACATTTTCCAAGAGCTTCGACTGGCATCGAGTCGTATAAAATAGTAGAAAAGGCGCTAGTATTCTTTATAGTTGCATAGCTTCCATCATTGCCTGGGTAACAGGCCTCGCTTCGTCTTTGACGCGACAATCTCGTTACCAAGACTTCGATCTTCGAGTTGCTTAATGCGATATCGACATCAGAACGATGCCTCGACGAGCAATTCATCAAAAAAGTTTTTTAAATTTTATTCGTGTAATCTCGAAAGTGACTCGATATTGACCGAGAATAATACGATGTTTCATTTATTTGTCGAAGCTTGGATGAAAATTTTCCGCCGACAGATTTTTGATTGCAACCAACGACATTTGAAATTACTGACACGAGAAATAGAAATTTATTTATAACTATCAACGTTGTAAATTGTTCGTATTTGCTTTGATACGAAGATGAATTGAAAATTATTAAAATTTAACAAATTAATAGTATTTACAAATATTCGTATTACCTCATATAATTATATCATAATTGACAATACAGAAGTGTCACTGTTTCTGTATACCTAAATATATTATGTAACATCCTTTGTTTGTTTACAATAACTGTGCCTATAACAATAATTGATGCCTTTTCTACTGTAATTCTACGCCTAACTAATTACATTGAACCAACGTCAGTCATTCGCATAATAACAATTCTATTCCCTGATATTCCCAGCCCGAAAGCAAATATCCTCTTCCAAATTGTTGCGTATGCATAACCATCCGATTTCTATAGTGATATACTAGCCGTATTGTATTATGTGGATTCTTCGTTGTACGAACGTAAGTAGTCAAGTGAAATTTGTGATGTTTCTTGATCTATGTACGTTACGATCAGTTTGCAACAGGCAACGACAGTTTTCCCGAGTCGTTATACGTTCAGCAAGAAATTAATCAGCAGTGAAGGAAAATATAAAGTTCCCCTGTATTTCTAACTTTGTACTCTGTAACGTTACGGTTTCTAATCTTTCATCCATAGTTCACACTTTAAGAAAAATTAATCAATTACATTAATTACGTTGCTTAAAATCATCGAATTTATCTAGTCGGTTAAGCGTGTAAAATCGACGAACGGAAGATTATTCAATGAGAAAACTCGACATTACCAAAATGAACGTTTGCCCAGCATTGAACGTTTGAAGTAGCATTTAAAGGATGAACGCGATACTCAGCGTCGAGTCGAAAACGTTTCGAGTTCGAGTTTCTATTCACCTCCATATGAACCGATTGAGTAATCGATACTAGTTGCTCATTACACGGTAATTCCTTGCTTGCAAATTTGAAAGCCATCCATAGGCCCTGTTAATCGGTCAGACTAGCGCAGAGACACGTTTCATTTGCTATAATTCGCTCTTCGGACGGTTTAGCATTTTGACGCTGCTTACCAGCAGATTAATCTCTAGTAAACAATAGATAAGCGTCACAAACAGACCAGTTGCTTCGTAGTTAGCGAGTCTCTGGACGTTCAGAATATGAGGATCCACCTGATCCACCATTATAATTAATCGGATTAATTCTCACTCCCTCTCGCCAAGGGATATATGGAATAATTGATTTTCTGAATCGGGGATGGCTATTCCGATAATATACAGTAAATATAAAATATAGCGAAAATACATAGTAAATCGTACTTTTCCTTTTCATTTCTTAACTTTATCTGTTCTCAAGATACATAGCTTTTGCAGTTTTCCGCAATGGGACAGAAAGCGGAACGTCTTTAGGCTACTATTTTTTTCTTTTTACAATTTAAATTCGTTTCTTCAATGTCCGTTAGAACATTTTCCAGCCAATAAATAAATAATTTTCTAAAATTTCACACGTATCCTTCCTTCGCTATAAGACGCGAGATACACGTGTACTTCAGCATCAACGTGTCTTCAACTCATCGACGCCTCTTTCCCATAGTCCGTTTTCCATTCTGTCCGCGTTTCAATCCCCAACCACATTTTCTGTGCAACGTGTACACACATCCAAATATGGGTTGACTGCGACACGGGAAAACTCAGCGTTAGAAACGAACGAAGAAACGCCTAACCATCGTGAAAGCGATGTGAACGCGGAAATCGGACGAGGCGAAGTTAATTTCGACTATCAGCCAGCGTTGAGCAATGAATCTCGACGATTTCCGCGAGCATATTCGACTTATCTGCCCGAGCACGCCTTACAATCACGATAACACCTTCTGTTGCACGCACGTGAACACGCAACCCCCTCGTTACCCTCGAAACGAGCGGTCCGAGATCCGTGAACAAGATTGAAATTCGTTACGGTTACGGAAACCGTTTACGAGCCTATGAATTACGAGGGTCGTTTCGAAGAATGCAGTGAGCGATCCCATGGAGCGTAATTCTTAGCCTATTAACGGGCAACGTTGCGTTAGCGAATTTCATCTGTCACCTTTTCCCCAATGAATTTGCGTTATCGAATTCTATTTGTTAACATTATCACCACGACAAGCAATTCCAAGGATGAGCTTCGCGTTTACCTCGTCTCTACTTTTTCTATCTGGATTCTACAATTTCATGAGTTTCAAAGGATGTGGATAAAACGGCATTATGAGAAACTGTTGGTTGATTCTTCATGATATATACGCTATAGAGACTAATATAATGTTACTCTAGAGGCTTTCATTGCTCGAATTGTCACAATTATTTTTTATACTTCCGATCCTTGATCATGCCAATAGCTATGAAACGTGTTATTTTTAAAAAATAAAATATATAATAGAAGTGTGTATAGAACTGTTGAAAGGGTCAGTGTAACAGACTTTCGTCGATGATCTATACAACTAAAATTCTTAATATTAAATTCAATTCGTAGAATATTCAAATCTATCTATAGTTTGATCGAATCTTCGATTATAAATCGACGTAAAATTTTTGGATACTACAAGCGTAGCCATCGTTCAGTATCTTGTAAACGTCTGATGAAGAAGTACATGTTACAAGGCTTATACGTCAAATCTATAGAACACCTGAATATCACTGACTTTCCAATATTTCAATATTCCAAGTTCCATAGCTATATCGGATGTCGATTAATACGAAACATGAGAAGTCAATCAATCGATATGTTCAATGGCACGTAATCTTGATAAAAGCTGTACAAACTTGCAGTCCTTTCCTTGTTTATAGCGGGAAATTGAATACTTTGTAATTAAATTGTAGAAACAGAAGCAATAAAATGTTGCGTGGCCTGTCGTAATAACGTAACGAATCGATATAATGGTTGCCAAAGATTAATTAATTAATATCAATCCCGCGATCCTCCATCGCAGCTGTCTTTATTTCCGCGTAGTTTGTATCGAATTCGTCGCGTTTCATCGTGAGAAATCTTCAGCCGTTCCAGAAGTTCAGTAAAGATTAATCCTTCATAATTGAAAAGCGGAAGTAGATAAAGTTGCCAGTCCGAAACTAAAGTTTTCTGGGAAACGACTGTTTATGAGAAATTGTTTGTTTATGGGAATGTTATTTATTAGAAAAATATAACGATACTTATTTATTACGCATATTACAATACTTTATATAATTTTACGATATCTCTATTCTATCGTTTTAAAGATCTGTTAATTAACGATAAAAAAGATGTTATATCTTAAGAGAAGATATGTAAGTCCATTATGTAGTTTGTTTAAGAAGGTCAGTAGAGATTTTCTTATCTGATGGGATAATTGAGGCAGATTTATCTACGCACATGTTCAAGCACGATGGAGGGAGTTTGCTAGCACATGGTGCACACAGTCTAATTTAGGAAACTAATCGTATAACATACATCATACACAACCTATATCACGTATGAAACGTTAAAAACTGTACGAATTATTATGATTACGCCTCCCTTCATATTTAGTGATATTAACCTTCATACAAACAACCTCTTCAAGGAAAAACAAAATTCTTTTTCGAAAATGGCACTTCCAATTCTTCTTATTCTCACTATTTAATTGCTAGCCGTATCAAGTAACAACGAAAAAAATAATAATATCTAAACGTTAAGCAGGTCCATATTTTTGGAGATACAATTAAAAAAGTAAATCGTCGGTAGAATATTGTTTCACCTATCAAGAATTTTGGAAGATATAATTAGAAAGGTACAACCTGGGTAGAAAATTGTACTCCTTATCGAGCATTTTTGAAAATATAATTGAGAAAGTGGAATCTGGATAGAAAATTGTTTTACCTACGAAGCATTATAAAAAGTAAGTTTAATAAAACTATACCTTGGATATTTCATATATTTTTTCATATTATACGCATTCGTTAAAATTTTACACTCCCAAACATCCTGCTATACTTGCACAAAAAAGCGCAGTCTAGTAATATCCCCCTCACTGCTCCTCGCATTTTCTTTCTAATCATCTCTCGTTCGCTTTTCCTGATATTATTCTCAGCGTAAGTTCAGAGTGGCGGTTTTTAAACTCAGGAACGCGCGGCTGTTCGTTAAATGAAATATCAAACGTAAGAATTGCCGCAGTCTTAACGCGAGATAATTCATTTCGTGGCACAAAGCGCACGTCGTTGAATATTAATTCATATCTCATATAAGTTGCGAATAAAAAGAGCAGATAAAAGAGGACAAAAATCCGATAATTACCGCGAATCTTTACGCAATTTCAAGAAATACAAAAGAAATTTGTTTGTAAACATGCTACTAAGTATTATTAGAAGTACTGTACTTTCGATATTTTACATTTTCTTGCATATTTTCTACATTTTTCTGTATTTTTGTATCCTTAAACTTTCCGTAAACGCGTAAACGTCTGCGGTCTGACAATGAGAAGGAAGATTCTACTGATAAAAATAAAGCATCTAATTTCACTGAACTCTCAGAAATGTAATTCTCAGATCACATAAATTAAAAAGAAAGAACAAAAGAAAATACAAATATATATATATATATATATATATATATATATATATATATATATATATATATATATATATATATATATATATATATATATATATATATATATATATATATATATATATATATATATATATATATATATATATATATATATATATATATATATATATATATATATATATATATATATATATATATATATATATATATATATATATATATATATATATATATATATATATATATATATATATATATATATATATATATATATATATATATATATATATATATATATATATATATATATATATATATATATATATATATATATATATATATATATATATATATATATATATATATATATATATATATATATATATATATATATATATATATATATATATATATATATATATATATATATATATATATATATATATATATATATATATATATATATATATATATATATATATATATATATATATATATATGTCGCGGCAGGTACCGAGTCTGGGCCCGAGTCGTCCTCGTAGCGGGGGCTTGGGACAGGTAAGGATTCCGCACTGAAGCGATCCATGTTTTCTTTTACACTGAA